>NC_058131.1:636153883-636267225 GCF_016433145.1 Gracilinanus agilis
TTCTTAATTACTTGCTGGAGTCTCTTTGCTAGTATTCTATTTAAGATTTTTGCATCTATGTTCATTAGGGAGATTGGTCTCTAGTTTTCTTTCTCTGTTTTTGGTCTCCCTGGCTTTGGAATCAGTACCATATTTGTGTCAGAAAAGGAATTTGGTAGGACTCCTTCTTTGCTTATCATATCAAATAATTTGTATAGTATTGGGATTAGTTGCTCTTTGAATGTCTGATAGAATTCACTTGTAAATCCATGAGGCCCTGGCGATATTTTCTTAGGGAGTTCTTTGATGGCTTGTTCAATTTCTTTTTCTGATATGGGATTATTTAGGTATTCTATTTCTTCTGCTGTTAGTCTAGGCAGTTTATATTTTTGTAAATATTCGTCCATATCTCCTAAATTGTTATATTTATTGCCATATAATTGGGCAAAATAGTTTTTAATGATTGCC
The DNA here is from genome assembly GCF_016433145.1 of Gracilinanus agilis. Taxonomy (NCBI): domain Eukaryota; kingdom Metazoa; phylum Chordata; class Mammalia; order Didelphimorphia; family Didelphidae; genus Gracilinanus; species Gracilinanus agilis. The sequence goes on from NC_058131.1 coordinate 636,154,331, forward strand.
TTAATTTCCCCTTCATTAGAGGTGAGGTCTCCCTTTTCATTTTTGATACTATCAATTTGGTTTTCTTCTTTCCTTTTTTTTATTAGATTGACCAGTACTTTGTCTATTTTATCTGTTTTTTCAAAGTACCAGCTTCTAGTCTTATTTATTAATTCAATAGTTCTTTTACTTTTGATTTTATTAATTTCTCCCTTGGTTTTTAGTATTTCTAATTTAGTTTTCATCTGGGGATTTTTAATTTGCTCACTTTCTAATTTTTTGAGTTGCATGCCCAATTCATTGATCTCTGCCCTCCCTAATTTGTTAATATATGCACTCAAGGATATAAATTTCCCCCTGAGTACTGCCTTGGCCACATCCCACAGAGTTTGGTAGGATGTCTCATCATTGTCATTTTCTTCAATGAAATTGATTGTTTCTATGATTCCTTCTTTGACAAATTGGTTTTGAAGAATCATATTATTTAATTTCCAATTAGTTTTTGATTTTCCTGTCCAAGTGCCCTCACTCATTATTATTTTTATTGCATTATGATCTGAGAAGGTTACATTTATTATTTCTGCTCTTTTGCATTTGTTTGCAATGATTCTATGCCTTATAACATGGTCAATCTTTGTGAATGTGTCATGTGCAGCTGAGAAGAAGGTGTATTCCTTTTTGTCCCTATTTATTTTTCTCCACATATCAATTAGATCTAATTTTTCTAGGACTTCATTACCTCTCTGACCTCTTTCTTATGTATTTTTCGGTTTGATTTATCTAGATCTGACAGAGGAATATTTAGATCGCCCACTAGTATGGTTTTACTATCTATTTCCTTCTTGAGCTCTGCCAGTTTCTGCTTTATGAATTTGGGTGCTATGCCACTTGGTGCATACATATTGAGCAGTGTTATTTCCTCATTGTTTATACTGCCTTTAATCAGGATGTAATGACCTTCCCTGTCTTTTTTAATCATATCTATTTTTACTTTGGCTTTGTCAGAAATCATAATAGCCACTCCTGCCTTCTTTTTCTCATTTGACGCCCAAAAGATTTTGCTCAAACCCTGCACCTTAAACTTGTGTATGTCCACCCGCCTCATATGTGTTTCTTGTAGACAACATATGGTGGGATTTTGGTTTCTAATCCACTCTGCTATTTGCTTACGTTTTATGAGCGAGTTCATCCCATTCACATTCAGAGTTATAATCATCAGTTGTGCATTTGCTGACATTTTCAAATCCTCCCCCAATCCTATCCCTTCTCCTTAAACTATATCCTTTAAAACCAGTGGTTTGCTATTAAGACCCTATCCCTTATCCCCTCTCTTGATTAACTTCCCTTTCTACCCCTCCCTTATTTTTCCCCCCCTCTTTTTGTTTTTAAAGGCCTTATGAATTCCCTCCCTCTTCTCCCCTCCCTTTTTTTGACCTCCCCACTCCCCTGCTCTCCTTGGTTTATCCCTTCTAACTTTCTCAGAAGGGTTAGATAAGAGTTTTATTTCCCAATGGATAGTATAGCTACTCTTCCCTCTCCAGGTTGATCACACTGAGAGTAAGGTTTGATTATTACCTCTTTATGCTCTCTTCCTCTCCTTCTTATAATAGTATTTGTCCCCTCTCTCTCCCATGCCCTCTTTGTGTGTAATAGAATATTCTATTTTCTTATTCACTCAAGTTTCTCTTGGTGTCCCATGCTATTCACCCCCTCTTTCCCATCCCCCACGCCATCTTAGATTATTTAGTGTTCCACCCTCACCCTGTGAATTATTCTTCTGATTACTATAATAGTGAATATTATAATAGTGAATAGAGTTCACTACAGAGAATTATACATAACATTTCTCTACATAGGAATACAGATAATTAGATCTCACTGAGGCCCTTAAAAAGGCAAATTTAAAAATTATAAGTTTTCTTTCTTTTCCCTCTGTATCTTATTTACCTTTTCAGGTTTCTCTCGATTTTTGTGGTTCAATATCAAACTTTCCATTTAGCCCTGGTCTTTTCTGTGCAAATACCTGGAATTCTTCAATTTTGTTGAATGCCCATACTTTCCCCTGGAAATATATAGTCAATTTTGATGGGTAGTTGATCCGTGGTTGCAGGCCCAGCTCTCTTGCCTTTCTGAATATTGTATTCCAAGCCTTACAGTCTTTTAGCGTGGAGGCTGCCAGATCCTGTGTGATCCTGATTGGTGCTCCTTGATATTTGAATTGTCTCTTTCTGGCTTCTTGTAAGATTTTTTCTTTTGCTTGAAAGCTTTTGAATTTGGCAATAATATTTCTAACCGATTTCTTCTCTGGGTCGAATGTAGTGGGTGTTCTATGAATCCTTTCGATGTCTATATTGCCCTCTTGTTGTAGGACTTCAGGGCAATTTTGCTGAATAATTTCTTTTAGTACGGAGTCCAGGTTTCTATTAATTTCTGGTTTTTCTGGAAGACCAATTATTTTCAAATTGTCTCTTCTAGACCGGTTTTCTTGGTCTGTCTCTCATTGAGATATTTCATGTTTCCTTCCATTTTTTCAGTCTTTTGACTTTGTTTTATTTGTTCTTGTTGTCTTGAGAGATCATTACCTTCCAATTGCTCAATTCTAGCCTTTAGGGATTGATTTTCGGCTATAATCTTTCGGTTTTTGGCCATAATCTTCTGGTTTTCGGCCATGATCTTCTGGTTTTTGGCCATAATCTTCTGGTTTTCGGCCATAATCTTCTGGTATTCCTTTTTCAATCTGGTCATTTCTGGTGTTCAATTGCAAGATTTTACCTTTTAAACAGTTATTTTCTTGCCAGATCTCTTCCATTTTCCTCAAAATCTCAGTTTTGAACTCTTCCATAGCTTGTGAGGAGTTTTCCTTATTTGAGGAGGGTCCGGATGCTTGTTTGTTCTCCTCCTCTGTTTGCTCGGTTGTCTGGATTTTCTCTGTGTAAAAGTTGTCGAGTGTTAAAGGCTTCTTTTTCTTGTTGTTATTCTTTCTCTTCTGAGTTTCCTGAGTCTGGGTAGCCATCATTAGCCCAGCAGCTTCTCAGGTTTATCCTCGCGCTCAGTGTCTTTCCGTGGTCTATTGGCTCCTGAGGTCTGAGTTCTGGTTTTTTCCAAGGTCAAGCCCCCTGGTGGACCCCCTTACTTGATCCTCTGCAGGAGGTTCCTTTACAAGTCTCAGGGCGCTGCTTCCATAGTCGTATACCTGTCTGCACTGGTTCCCCACTCAGGTTTTCAGAGCTTTAGTTCCTGGCTGTGTCTGCCTCCACCCACGCCTCCGCCCGTGCCTGTGCTCTGCTCAGCCTGCGCTCTGTGCCCAGCGTCCACTCTCTGCTCCGGCGCTCAGATTACGCTTGCGTTCTTTGGCTTATTGGGGTCTTAAATCTTGCTGCTCTCAGGAACAGGCCCCGGAGCTGCCAATGACTCGATGGGTGCCCCAAACTTGCTCTATTTCTTTTTAGCTGGCTTCAGAGCTCTAGATCTTGTGTGTGGAGGGGGTGGGGGTGGGGCGGTTGCTCAGCCCGCGATTTAGTGAGAGCCCTTTATAGCCTGGAAATGTCTCGATTCCACGTCCTTCCACGCTGTGCCCTGTTGTGGGGTTCCTCCGTTCGTCTGGACTTGTTTTTATGTCCCCTTGAGGAGTTTTGTGTGTTTCGGTCAGGAGAGGTTAAGAGCTGCTTCTTACTCTGCCGCCATCTTAACCCGGAACCCCTTTCCTTATTTTTTGCTATTAATAAGAGTTTAGTCTTTAGATGTGAAATGTACTTTTGTATTTTGCTAAGATTTTTTTCCTGTAGAGGAATCTAGACCTAGATCAAAACCAATGAGAATTCTTATCCAATAAGAAAAAAGCTAGTTGGGTTTTGGAAGGACTTGGGTAGGTTACTTAACTCAGCTCTTGCCCAAAGTACAAAACTAAAGGAATGTTCTATTCCTTTATCCATCATTGCAATTATAACTGCCAATTGACAGAAGACCTGAGCTAGACATTTCTTCCTGATCTAAAATCTTAGGCAATAGTTCCTGCCTTGTGTGTGAATGTAATTTAAAGTTTACCCCTCATTCCATCAGACTCACCTCATTTGATAGGATGCTGCAGTCATGTAACTAAATGGCTATGTACCAATTCAGTTCCTGACCAGTGGAAGTCCCTATAGGTGATGTGTTTGAAATTTAGGACTCTAGGTTTGGAACTGAAGTAAAGCTTGACCAATTAGAGGTGCCCAGAAGGAGAGAATAGACTAGCTGTATAAGCCAATAGGAGAAGAGCGAAGGGTCTTTTTTCTTCTGGGATGGAACTCCTCTTTCTCCTTGGCCTTATCTTACCTGACAGGGTGATCTGGTCCCAGCTTCTCTGGGGTGGCTGTGGCTTGCTCTATATCCCACCTGGCTGAGCAATCTCTGGCAAGTGGCCCATTGCAGCATCTTGAACCCAAGCATGTGGCTTGGAGATTTTTTTGTTAGACTGACCAGGTGATCTTTTCCTCTCTTTCTCTCTCTAACTTTTACAAATAATAATTATAATTTAATATACAATCTCCAAGAAAAATTTAATCATTACTCCTGGAATCCATAACTTAAAAAATTAGTATAATAACTATATTTCATTGTAATTGGTTTCTTTTGCAATCCTATGTTATTTCATTTTGGATTTAAAAGCATTATTCTCTCTTTCTCTCTCTCCCTCTCTCCCTCCCTTTCTCATTTTCCTTTTCCCTCTCTCTCCCCTTCCCTACCTCTTTCTTTCTCCCCCTCCCTCCCTTTTTCTCTCTCTCCCTGTCTCCCCCTCCCTCCCTTTCTCTCTGTCTGTCTGCCTGTCTCTCTGTCTCTGTCTGTCCCTGCCTCTGTCTCTCTATCTCTTTCTGTCTCTGTCTCTCCTTCTCCCTCCCTTCTTCCATCCCTCCCTCCCTCCCTCTCATTTTTCTAGCTGTGTGACCCTGGAAAAGTCACTGCCTCAATCCAGTATCTTTGACAAGAATATCACAAATAGGTTCACAAAGAATCAGTCACAAGTGAAACAAATAAACAACAGCATAAACTCATAAGATACTTGAGCTGGGAGATACCTTATAGATTATTGAGTCCCACCTTCTCATTTTATATATTAAAAAGGCAAAAGGATTTGCCCATAGTCACCCAGCTAATGTTAAAAGGCACTATTTAAGTGCAAAACTAGAACTAGAACTAGTATCCTGGTTTCTCAGGTTAGTGTTCACTGCATGATACTGATATTCACATTGTTTTTTTAAATTCTTTAAACCCTAATATCTTATATATATATATATATATATGTGTGTGCGTGTATATATATATATATATCTTTCTATATTAATTTTTTTGTTACAGGTCTAGGCAATGGGGGTTAAGTGACTTGCCCGGGGTCACACAACTAGGAAGTGTCGGAGGCCAGATTCAACCCTAGGACCTCCGATCTTTAGACCTGACTCTCAATCCACTGAGCCATCTAGCTGCCCCCTGACATTATATTGTTGAAAGAAAAGTCTTTCCTTTTTGACTTTTGTCCTAATTAATGAGACAAAACTCAGGACTAAGTAAATTAAAAGGAGCTTATTAAAAATATGTCAATGTAGTAACACATAGATGGATTGATCTCTGGAGACCAGCAAACTTCTCAGGGCGGATCAGCTTTTTATAATGAGATAAAGACAAATTCTGATAGGTTTGCATCCACAAAAGAGGTTGGGCCCTTGCAGCTCAGTTCCTCCCCAAATTCATTACATTTTGCATAGGTAGGATTTTGTATGTGACCATTACTATACAGGTGAGGCACGTAACTTGCCTACATGGCAGATTGAGTGATGCCTCTCCCTCAACACTGATTTACCAGCAGGCTTGAGAACACAATGTCTGTCACCAATACTCATTGTCAGAAAATTCTTTTCATCTCCAGGTTATACAAATGAATTTGCTTAAAAGATGCTTATTCAATTCTAAGTCACAAAGACCTAGAATGGGGTGTGTAAATATGCTCCCAAATTGTATACAGAGAACAACTTATATGAAACAAGTTTTTTATAGTAAAACATACTCAATCATTAACCATATTCACATTATACTATGTTAAGATTAAAATTCTCTGGAGAATATCTTAACTCATAATTATTTTTTAAATAATAAAAAGTGGGCCAGAGAAAGAAAGGGTACAAACCATGTATGACCAGCCATTTCCTTGGCAGCCTCCTCCCTGAGTCAGCTATGCCAGATCTGAGCCAGAACTTGGGTGCTCTGGCACTCCCTTAGCCAGTCCTGAGACAGACCACCCATGCTGGCACTCTTCTAGCTGCCTCGCCCAAGCCAGATGTGCAGTCACACCATGGGTATGCCAGCATTCTCTTAGCCATCTCCTCTCTCCAAGATTCCAAGGCAAGAAGACCCTACTTGCTTTCCTTCCTCCAATTTAGGTTTCTTATGATGTCCCTTTCCCAAGCTCCTCTGATTTGGAGGACTTTGGGAGTCAAGTGTTTTGGATGCCAGGAGTCACCATGCGGTCCTTAGAATGACTGCACAGCGCCCATGCAGTATCTCTCTGCATGATAGGGAAGAGTCCACCCATCACCTCGGAGAGATACAGTTCAGAGTTTCAAAAGTAAGATACTTTGCTTTAAAATCGACTAGTGTTCAATTTCCACAACAAACATGAATTACTGCTTTCTTTAAACAATAGGAATATCTTTAAAGTAATTTCTAAACAATAGGAAAATTTTAAAGTAATTCTTGAGGAATTTGCTTGAATTTTCAGGACTACACACAGGTTTTAATCCCAGTTTAAATAACAGCCAGAAGTAAAATAATATTTCCCATTAAGGTAACACAGGATAACTGTAAGCTACTGTCTACTAAGATAACTACACTGAACTTCTATCCTTTAAAAGAAAAACAGAAGAAATTCCTAACATTAGCCTTATAAATAAATGAACATTTACAAGCTGTTTTACAAGGTCCTTTGTCTTTAATATTACGAAAGAATGAGATTCTTCAGGGACTTAATCTTATGCATATGACCGCTCAAGCTTTAACTCCTGCTTAGGCGATGGAATGACTACAAATTCATATCAAAACAGCAAGATCTTTTTCACCTGCAGCTTATGATGGTAATTAAGATGTCTTGGTATTAGTCAAATAACTAAAAGATTCAGTATTGCAGTGACAGACCTCCACTATTTCCCTGCTCTGATAATAGAAATTTCTTATGAGAGGAAGAGCAGGGACGTGATTATAAAATGATCAAAACTGGTTCTACAGGTCCAAGCCTACGGCCACAGAATGACAACAGAGGTATACAAGAATAAAGCATCCCTAGCTCTGTTTGAGTTCCGGTTAGTCATTAGTTAAGTTTCTGGAGCATTCGGTAATACAAAGTCCTATTTCCATTAACAGGATGCCAAAGCCAGACTCGGAATATAGCCAGCAGGGGAAGTACTCAATCCAAAAAGAAACATACTTGGGAAGCCGAGTCAAGAGGATCCAACCTTCAACCATGCCAAGGTCATCCTCACAACCTTTCCCAAATATAGCTATCTCACCAGTAATAGTTCCCAGACCATCTCCCTCTGGGTAGCACCTCACATCTCACTTGAATGGTAGTCTATTGTCCTTATGACCATGCAGACAATCAGACCTGAAATCAAAACTCAGAATAATTCTCATATAGAAATTTTTCCTCAGTTAGCATTTTCACTAACCCCAAATCTGGGCTAAATTACTATTTCTCTCCTGGTACTACAATAAGTTTGGCAGTTCTTAAAATTTACTTATATATTCTCCCGGAGTTTAAGCTCATCCTTTTATATAAAATTAGTCACTAGAAATCAAGAAAATACAGGTATCTTTTCTCCATCATGACTTTCCACATTATGGATTCAAGATATTGTAGGTTGGCATAAGAAATTAGAAATTTGGGGGGAGTTTTCCAGAAACCATAGATGACACATGAAGGCTAGCAGATGACACAGAAAAAGTTTAGAAACTCAGAAATGCAAAAAATGTGTATAGTATTGGATAATATAAACATATTTTATTTATAAAATATACATAATTTCTTTTTAAAAATTGAAAAAAATTAAAAATTAAAGTTTGTAAAAAAAGAATGTGAAAGCCAGCAAATAATACACAAGGCTGGAAATGATAACATTGAACTACATATAGCCTGTGACCAAATACTTAATCTAGATTTTACAATAAAATACTGTAAATACCCCATAAAAAAAGAAAAAATTTGGACTTTTCTGATGCTAAGAGAGGATCAAAAATTTTACATGGATTTTCCATATCGTGGGAGCACTGCACCTCTAACCCCCATAATGTGGAAAGGATACCTGTAAATTACATTCTGAAATTTCCCACAAATAGTGAATATATGGTAGTTTACTCAAAAACCTAGAAAAAACATTGGGCAATTGATGTAAATCTCTAGAGTAACCAAAACTGGAGTTTGTTGAGGTTAAGTTGGCTCAAGTTATAACTTCAGTATCTTTAATATCTTCATATGATCCATAAGTGAGACATCAGAAACCTTAGTTAAAACTCACACTACATTATAAGTGGGTTTAGAATTTTCCCATCATTTTTGCAAGGGGATCCCAATTACTCAGTAAGAGTTCCACAACAAAACAAGATCTTGCTTTGTACCTTTCTCACATATATTTCCAAATTACCTTATACAGGATTATTTAATCTTATCACATTTTGCATTTTTTAAACTAATCACATCTAAAACTCTGTATAAATCCAGTAGGAAGTAATTACATTCCACTAAAGAAATAATGATATAATAAGAGTTAATATTTATCTAATGTTTGTTGTATATCAGACAAGGTGTAAAACTTTACAATTCCATGCTCCTCACAACAACCATAGGAAGCAGATGTCAATATTTCATCTTTACCTTTAGACAGAAGTGGATTCACACAACCAATAAATTTCTCAAATTGAATTTTAACTTGTTTTTCTGAATTGATGCATTTCCCAGCATTATCATTTTTCCTCCCAATGCCAAATAAAAAAATAAATTCTTAGGTTGAGTTCTAATTTATCAAAATCATAACCCAAGAGGAGATTATGTTTCATTGTAAATGAGACCACAATATGTTTTATTTTCAGTACCAAATCAAATCTGTATTTATAGTCACTAATGAATATTTAAATCTCAATTTATCCAAGGGCCACTCACTGTTAGCACTTCAAAAAACAGAAAAGAGCCCATTTTATAAATACTCCACTTTAAAATTTCTCAGCTCCTAATAACTTTGTCCCTATTTCCTTTCAAAGAGCTAGATCAAGTTTTTGTCATCACCCAAAGGCCTAATCAGTTCTTTTTGTGTCCTTTGAAATAGTCCCCTAAATTTTTTTCTGTCAATCCCAGAGCCTTTTAAAATAAGTGACCCTAAGCAACAGGGTTTTTCCCCCCTTCAACTTTTATTTTAATAAATACTATTTATTAGCAGCAACGTTCTGCTATATAAAGTACTGTATATGGGAAACACACAATACACAAAAATTCAAAAAAATAAATTCCATTTATTTTCATTTCCATAAAAAGGTAGGTAGCACATAAACAGTATTCAAACTTGTGGTCTATTCTTTGGGAATGTAAACTCTAGGTATACAATAAAAACCAAATATTGACTCTGAAAAGATTAGCATTACTACATAATCGGAAGATAAGGTAACAAAGGAAGTGAGGCACAACAGAAATTATACATGAGAAAGCAATTCTAAGAAAGAGGATTTCTGATCAGACTGATTAAAAAAAACTTCACATCAACATATTATGTGAATTCTTGGACTAAATGGTCTTTCACTATTAAAAAAAGTGATATCACATTTTCCATTTTGTCCAGTGCTATAATCTATAGATATAGAGTGGTTATTAATTATAAAAGAATTACACAGTACAAAAAGATATATACTTTATGTCTATAATGGGGGAATTAAATGTAATTTTAACAATGATAGGAATAATTAATAGTACAAAGCATAATTTTACTAAGCAAGCCTGGAAAAAAAAAAATCCATCCTCATCAAAAGTTGTAAAGTTGGGAGTCAAGATGGCAGCTTATAAGCAGCAGAAGCCAAAACCTCTGTGACTTTCCTTCTATACCAAAAGCATAAATAAGCACTTCAAAAGAGAGAGAAAGCTTAACTCAACAAGACAGTCACAGGACTCTCCTACTCCATTTAACCTGAAAGGTACACAGGTAACGTCGAATTCTAAGGTATAAGGGAAAGATCCAATACCTCTCTCCCGCTTACAGAGTTGAGACCTGCAGTAGGACTCCAGCTAACTGTGGGATCTCAGGGCAAAGCTGCAACCCCTACGGAGTACTGGAGTACCATGGCACCACCATGGGAAGCTCAAGGCTATGATCAGGTGGTTGACAGGGAGGCAGCTGGCAGAGAGAAACAGAAGGCACTATAGTAAGAGGGGAATAATAAGAAAGGAGGTTTTTGGGAAGGGGAGTACATTAAGGAGGGAAAAGGGAAGAGACTGACTAAAAGTGAAAAGCTGGAAGAGAGGGTTAGAGGGATAAGAGAAAAGATAGAATTAAAGGAGGAAGTCAAAATGAAGGAGAATACACAGACAGTAATCATCAATGTGAATGTGAATGGGATGAGATGAACTCACCCATAGAAAGGAAGCAGATAGCAGAATGTATTAAAAACCAGAATCCTACCATATGCTGTCTACAAGAAATACACTTGAGGCAGGTAGACATATATAGAGTGAAGGTAAGAGGGTGGATCAGAACTTATTGGGCTGCAACTGAGATAAAGAAGACAGGAATAGCAATTATGATCTCAGACAAAGCTAAAGCAAAAATAGATCTCGTTAAAAGAGATAAAGAAGGTAATTACATCTTGATGAAATGCAGTATAAATAATGAAGAAATACCAGTACTCAACATATATGCACCAAATGGTATAGCATCTAGATTTCTAAAGGAGAAATTAAAGGAGCTTAAGGAGGAAATAGTAAAACCATTTTAGTGGGGGACCTCAACCTTCCCTTTTCAGAACTAGATAAATCAAACCAAAAAACAAATAAGTAAGGGAAGTGAATGAAATGTGAGAAAAATTAGAGCTAATAGATATTTGGAGAAAAAGAAATAGGAATAAAAAGGAATATACCTTCTTTTCAGCAGCACATGGCACATACACAAAGATTGACCATGTACTAGGGTATAAAAACTTTGCAAACAAATATAGGAAAGGAGAAGTAATAAATGCATTTTTCAGATCATTATTCAATAAAATCATAAAATAAGAGTTCATGGAAAAGCAAATTTAAAATTAATTGGAAACTAAATAATTTAATTCTTAAAAACTGGTGAGTCAAAGAACAAATCAAAGAAACAATTACTGATTTCATTGAAGAGAATGACAATGAGGAAACAACATTTCAAAATCTATGGGATACAACCAAAGCAGTACTCAAGGGACAATTTGTATCCCTGAGTGCATATATCAACAAATCAGAGAGGGAAGAGATCAATAAATTGGGCATCCAATTTAAAAATCTAGAAAAAGAACAAATTAGGAATTCCCAGATAAAAACTAAATTGGAAATAATAAAAATCAAAGGAGAAATTAATAAAATTGAAAGTAAAAGAACTATTGAACTAATAGATAAGACTAGGAGCTGGTACTTTGAAAAATCAAATAAAATAAAGTACTGGTTAATCTAATTAAAAAAGAAAAAAGAAAATCAAATTAACAGTATTAGAAATGAAAAGGATGATCTCACCTCTAGTGAAGAGGAAATTAACATAATTATTAAGAACTATTTTGCCCAATTATATGGCAATATATATGACAATGTAGGTAAAATAGGTGAATATTTACAAAAATATAAACTGCCTAGATCAGTGATTCCCAAAGTGGGTGCTACCGCCCCCTGGTGGGTGCTGCAGCAATCCAGGGAGGCAGTGATGGCCACACTTTTTTTTGTATTACATTCTATTCTGAGTTCAATAAATAGTTTCATAATTTCCAGGGGGCGCTAAGTAATATTTTTTTCTGGAAAGGGGGTGGTAGGCCAAAAAAGTTTGGGAACCACTGTCCTCAATTAACAAAAGAGGAAATAGAATACTTAAATAATCCCATCTCAGAAAAAGAAATCGAACAAGCCATCAAGGAACTCCCTAAGAAAAAAACCATAGGGCCAGAAGGATTCACAAGTGAATTCTATAAAACATTTAAAGAACAACTAATCCCAATACTATACAAACTCTTTGACAAAATAAACAAAGAAGTTTTACCAAATTTCTCTTATGACACAAATATGGTACTTATTCCAAAGCCAGATAGACCAAAAACAGAGAAGGAAAACTTGCAGACCAATCTCCTTAAGGAACATAGATACAAAAATCTTAAATAAAATACTAGCAAAAAGACTCCAGCAAGTTATTACGAGGATTGTTCACTATGACCAGGTGGGATTTATACCAGGAATGCAAGGATGGTTTAATATTAGGAAAACCATCCACATAATTGACCATATCAATAATCAGACCAACCACATGATTATCTCAATAGATGCAGAAAGAACCTTTGACAAAATAAAACAGTCATTCCTATTGAAAATACTGGAAAATATAGGAATAGATGTGTCTTTCCTCAAAATAATAAACAGTATATATTTAAAATCATGAGCAAGCATTATCTGCAATGGATATAAGTTAGAAGCCTTCCCAATAAGATCAGGAATGAAGCAAACATGCCCATTATCACCTCTATTATTCAATATTGTACTAGAAAAGCTAGTGGTAGCAATTAGAAAAGAAAAAGAAATTGAAGGGATTAAAGTAGGCAATGAATAGACTAAACTATCACTCTTTGCAGATTGTATGATGATCTACTTAAAGAATTCTAGAAAATCAACTAAAAAAGCTAGTGGAAATAATCAACAACTTTAGCAAAGTTGCAGGATACCAAGTAAACTCATATAAATAACCAGCATTTCTATATATTTCTAACACAATTCAGCAGCAAGAGTTAGAGAAACTCCATTTGAAATCACTCTAGACACTATAAAATATTTAGGAATCTATTTGCCAAGACAAACACCAGAACTATATGAATACAATGACAAAACACTTTCTACACAATTAAAACTGGATCTAAATAATTGGAAAAATCCTACCTGAATTAATCTACTTATTCAATGTCATACCTATCAAACTACCAATAAACTTTTTTATAAAATTAGAAAAAATTATAACAAAGTTTATTTGGAAGAACAAAAGATCAAGAATATCAAGAGAACTAATGAAAAAATGTGAATGTTTGAGGCCTAGCAGTACCAGATCTTAAACTATACTATAAATCTGGTAATCAAAACAATATGGTACTGACTCAAAGATAGAAAGGTGCATCAATGAAATAGACTTGGAGTAAATGACCTCAGCAAGACAGTGTTTCATAAACCCAAAGATCCTAGGCTAGCTTTTGTGATCACAACCCACTATTTCACAAAAAACTGCTGAGAAAATTGGAAAACAATATGAGAGAGATTAGGTTTAGATCAACATCTCACACCTTAAAACAAGATTAATTCTGAATGAGTAAATGACTTAATTATAAAGAGGGAATTTATAAGTAAATTAGGTGAACATAGAATAGTATACTTGTCAGATCTATGGGAAAGCAAAGAATTTAAGATCAAGCAAGAGATAGAGAATATTTGAAAATGTAAAATGAATAATTTTGATTACATTAAATTTAAAAGGTTTTGTACAAACAAAACCAATGTGACCAAAATCACAAGGGAAGAAATAAATTGGGAAGTTTTTTGTAACAAGAACCTCTGACAAAGGCCTAATTTCTCAAATTTATAATAAGTAAGTCAATTGTACAAGAAATCAAGCCATTCCCCAATTGACAAATGATCAAGGGACATGAATAGGCAATTTTCAGATAAAGAAATCAAAACTATCAATAAGCACATGAAAAAGGGTTCTAAATCTCTCATAATTAGAGAAATACAAATCAAAACAACTCTGATGTACCACCTCACACCAAGCAGATTGCTGCTGGGCTTGCTGCTGGAAGCACCCACATGGGATCTAGATTAGGCTACTACTCTCTCTTCCTATCTATTTCTCATCTTTTACCTATCCAAGGAATTCTAATAAACTTTATTAATTTAAGTTCATTCTCATAATTTTACTATTACAGTTGGCGACCATGAAGGGACACAGGGATGCAGGCAGGGCAACGTCCCACTGCAACCCCAAGAGAGGGGTATAAATTTCCTTCACACAGTCTCCTGATTTGGGATTCCTACCATATTCTTTTCTTTATACATTTTAAACAATTCCTGCCTTTACCAGAGCAACAAACAATTTCTTTGGAGACATTCTGTATTTCTTTCCCTTTTTTCTTTTCACATTCAAATTGTCCTATTCCTATAGCAATTTTTAATGTAGTAACAGGTTTATAGTTCCAAGCCTGATCTCCCCAAATAAAATTCTGATATTGTAACATAGATAATTTACCTTTTAAAGACATTCCAAAACTTGTAAAGGTTCTCCTTTTAATTAGCCCATCACTTTTGTAGCTTTTAACTTCTTCAAAGTATTTATTTTCATCAGATCCCCAAGAAAATATTTTAATCACTTTATATAAGAGTTGCAATATCTGAGTGTGCAACCTCCAATAACCAAATTAACCTATAAGTCTCAGAGCATAAATTTTATACTTTTAGAGGGACCATGAATTTTCATAGGATTTATTTTTCATCTAAAAACTCCTCCTTCACATATATTCCATCTATAAGTTCCTGCTTTTACCACTATCTCTGATAGCTTTGGTTATGTTATACCAGATCAAGATTTAGTCAAGTTAGCATATCAGGGGCTCTTCAGTTACTTCCCTAATGTTTATGAGACAACTTATTAATCATTCACTTATTAATCATATTTCAACAACCAACTCATTTGGGACATGAATTTTTCATCTTAAAATTTCATAACCCAAACAGGCCTTTAGTTTAGCAGGGCTGATCACGTTTCTCACTTAAATGACTTCTGAAAGCCTTACAAGTTTATAGTTAAATTTCTCTTTAAATTTTCCCATAGAGTAAATACCAATTTTAGATTTTTCCTTTATTCTTTCATTTACTATTTTAGTCCTTGAATTCCAATGAAAAACAATTACAGACACTTTCTGCTTTTCTGTGAGTCAGAAAAGGGTTAATAAGTTTGCAGGCAGTTTTAACTTCTTAGTCCCACTATCTCAAATTTGTCTTTCTTAAGATTTATTATGACAGTTGTTCGCAGTACTGGGAAATGAAAATACTTCTTTATTAATAGCATTTTTTTCTTCACAACTTAGACTTCCTACATAAAACTTGCATATTTGAAACTTTCACATTATATTCCAGCCAATGAACTTTAATTAAAAGCCCTAAAACTTTTAATTGGACTTTGATAAAAGTTGGTTAACAACCTGTTTTCTTCATTTTTCAATGCAAAATTCTCTCACTGGCTTCTACTTGATTTTCACCATCATTATTTAAATTAACTTAGTCTCAAAACATTTACTCTTTTCCCCCTTCAAACCTCTGCATAAAGCAGAACTACATTTGATATCCTCTTCTCCACTTCACATATCTACTTATATTGTTCATACATTATGTCTCCTGGCTTTCATAAAAAGGCCCCATATTCTCCTATGCCTTATATCTTTCATAAGGTTATTCTATACCTTTCTCACCTACTATGACTTAGTCTTGCCATCACTAAACCTAACTCCCGCCAGCTATTCTGTCACCTGTTTTTAGTGCCTCAGAAGAGCCCTGTTTATCATTACATATCATCTTACCCAATTCATTCTAAATATTAATTTGGTTCACAGTAAAAATTCATAAATCATTGTGTTTTCTCTAAAATTCATTCTAACAAATTGCATTTAAATCCATATTTATATTCAGTAATAAAGTAATTTTATCCAAGGTACATATTTTGGCAACAATTCACATATCCCAATCAGTTACAACAAATGTTTACAATTTCAGAATTTCTTTTGCAATATTCCAAACTCTTATTACATGTTTCATTCCAATTTCCAAATTTCCAAATCTAAAATTCTTTCTTCCTCAATGTTCATTACATTTTCGTTTATTGCTTAATTCAATAGTACATACATTAAAATTTGTAAACCCAAATTTTGATCATACAGAATTTTCTACATATTACATCACATTTTCTTCTTCTAAGCTGGTACTAAATTTTTATACACTTTATATTTTATTAGACCCGCATTTTCATTAAGCAGCCTCATTTTCATTTAGCAGCCACACAGCACTTATCAGGAGTTTGCTTCTCATCTGTTTCTTTAAAGTAGAAATTCTATTAATTAGGCTGGCTACCCGTTACATTGGTTAAAGAAAACTTTATATTCCCAATTTCCAGTTGACTCAACAAGCATTTTAGGTATGTCCAAACATTCAAATCTCTAACCATTGTTCATTTTAAATCTTAGTGACAATAATTAAGTTTTGTATAGAATCAAACTTATCTGGAATCTTATAAGACTGATATACAATTTTCAACACTGAATCACTTTACGATCATTTCACAAATATATTCCAGAATCATTAGTGATTTTTCAAAATCACAGATATCTATATCTATATCTATATCTATATCTATATATCTATCTTAAAATTAATACCATTAACAAAAGTCAAATTGTGGGATCAAATCTCCCTCCTCTTATTCTAATCTTCCCCTTACCCTATTTCAGTGGCCAGATGAAACATGGCAGGAAAAGAATGTAGAACAAATGCTTTCTTTCACTTAGTTAGATGATGTTAAAGTTTAAAAGATTCAAAAATTCACACCCAAGTGTTTCTTCTTGAATCTCCTAAATACATTCTCTGGTCTGTCTGTTCCCCACTTTCTAGAATGATGGGAGACAGATAAAAACAGATTTGCCTCAAATTATTTAGAGGTTTCTTTTCCCAAACACCCTTTTGAGTATACAAATAAAAATACAAGGACACAATACAACAAGATCAAACAGCAATTAACATGAAAGCATGCTCCAAAATCAATGTTAACCAATTCCTTCCCAAAATAAAACCTTATAAACCCCCACACTTGGGTTAAACCAAAAATCTGTGTGCCAAGAGTTACCTAGGAGATGAAAAAGCTCCTCTTCTACACTTCTGGTGGGTTTCTACCCTGGGCCTTTACCTTTTCCTTGCACCAGTGATCCTGCAGGTCTACAGTTTCCAATGATCCTTGTAGGGCCTGGTTCAGTCAATGCTTAGCAGGCCTCCAGACACATATCTGAGGGAGTTTGGCATCACTCTAGTCAGGCAAGATTTCTGGAGGCCCACCCAGGTGGACTATACACAGTAGTACAAAGGGCTAGCTCAGTGGGATTCCTGGTCAGGGAACCAAAATGTTACAAGGAATTTCACTGACATCTGAGATCATGGAAAGCAACAGGTTTATTAGCCAGATTCATCTCCCAAAATCTAAGCTCAGAATAGCTATAGAATATATAGGGTTTATGGATAAAAGTGGGGTAGGGAACAGGGTATGGGAACTGAAAATAGTAAGTTGAATGACAGACCTGATAACAATCATTATTTAGAGAACAAAGAGTGATGGGATGGTGAGGAGGGCTGGGCATAGACATACCAAGGTCAGGGCAAAGGGAGGGTGTGCAGGAAAAGGAAGAGTTGAGTCAGAATCTGATATGTCTACAGAAAGTAGGTAGGAGATGAGATTCAGAGTTCAGGGAATAGAGATTCAGAGAAAAGGGCAAAGCTTAAGATTCTGCCTCTATAGCCTCTCCCTCAACACCAGTTTACCAGGAGAGTTGAGAGTACAATGGGTCACTGAGTCAATTTATCTTTTAATTTTCTCCTATTTGGTGCCAATCATACATATGGAAACAACTAAACAACAAAACAAAACAAACAAACAAATGAACAAATATATATATATCACATACCTATCCCCAACTGCAACATCTTAATTTCTGTTGTTTGTAACAAATAAATTTGAGTAAGCACTAGTCACTAGTGGCCATGGGTCACTGAGTCAATTTATCTTTTAATACTATGACAAGTCTAGAAATAATGACCCCAAACCATGACCTAGCTAGTGGCATTAGAAATTCTAGATGCTGAGAAGAAGCCTCTGGGTCTCAGTGTTCTATTCCATCAGAGTTGTGACATACCTAAAGCTGTGGATTTTTGCAGCAAGGAGTAAAATTAGTTATTCCAGGCAGAGAATCCATCTAATCTGAGGATTATCTGAATTAGCTGACTGCACAGACAGCAAGCCCTCAGTTTCCTTTGACATGTTCTACAGAGAACCAGGAGAGCTGCTAGGGGTTCCAGGGAGCCCATGATCATCATAAGGGCAATTTTTTAAACTTACCTCAAACTGATCTCTTGAGATAATCCAGTGGTAGCTCAGGGTTTTGAAGATGAATAGGAGAGCCTGAACGAGCCTGGCCCCAAACCAGAATTGTCCTAGGCAAAATGTTCAAGTAGGGGAATTAAGGCTAGATTCAATTCAGTTCAACTTTAATTCAAAACAAAATTTTAACATTTATTATGGCAGGCATTTTCAAAGAAAAATGAAATAGAAAAAAAGCAGTCCCTGCCCTTAGGGTGCTTATAATCTTCTGGGCAGTGGTATGCATGGTGGGCACTGGTATAGTAAGTATATGGAAAATATATACAGAATAAATACAAAATAATGTGAGGCAAGGGTAGGGAACACTACTGGCTGGGAGATAAGGATAGGATTCCTATAAGAAATGGCCTAAATTATTCTGAAAAAAGCTAGGGAATTCTACAAAGTAGAGATGAAGAAGAGAACAGCCTACACAGTGAAACAGCCTTTTCTAAAGGACAGAGGCCAATGAGGTCTATGAACCTATTGCAAAGGGGATTTGAAATGTGACGCTATTTTTTTTCCTCTATATATTACTTTAAAAAAACCCAAAACTTTCTGTCTTAGAATCAATACTGTGTATTGGTTCCAAGGCAGAAGAGTGGTACAAACTAGGCAATGGGGGTTAAGTTGTATGCCAAGGGCACACATGCAGGAAGCAACTGGGGTCATATTTGAACCTAGGATCACTCCCACCCCCCACCATCTCAAGGTCTGGCATTTGGTCCATAGGGCCACCTCCCTGCCCCAACTATTTTCTTAATACATGATGTAATGCCAGTAAAATAGTTTTCATGTATTAAGAAAATAGTTGGGACTTCTGGACTAAGATGGCTGCAGAGCAAAAGCAAGGATCTTCTTCTCCTCACTACTGACCGATATAAAACACTTCTAAAGGACAAAAATCAAAATCAGATGAGTGAAGGGGATCTACTGTAGGGCTCAGCCTTGAAGGTAGGCATGGTTTGGGCATTTCCACACTATAAAGGGGTAAAATTACTTCTACCAAAGCATGAGCTGATCACCCCTCCCCCACTCCACCTATGGTGCCAGAGTCAGAGCTAGCTTAGGGCAATCTCTAGGTTCTGAGGGGGAGAAGTGAGAAGTGGCATGTTGAGGATACCACAGACTTACCCCTAAGGGCAGTAAGATTTGGGACTGCAGAAGGCTGAGGAATGCAGAGCTTGGGTGCACAGATAGGGCAAAGAGGGGATGCCCACAGCAGACACAGCAGAGACTGAAAAATTGGCTCAGGGCATAACCTCTCTGTAGCTTGACACAGAGCTGCCTACTCTCCTCAATCAGACTTTTGGCTGGGAAGATAAAAGTAGCACAACAATGGCCACTAATACAAACTATCCAAAAAATAAAAATGGAAACTGGTCACAGGCTCTTGGGGGACTAAGTAAGAAAGATAGAAGAAACATGGCAAGAAAAGTGGGAAACAGTTAAAAAAATAACAGTTTAAAAGACAGAATCTCCCACTGGGAAAAAGAAGCCCAGAACTCACATGAAATGATAAGGAAATTGGAGACCAGAATTGACCTGCTAGAAGTTATGAAAAGTAGGATAGACCAAACCAAAAAGGAAAAATCAAAAGATCACAGCTGAAAACCAGTCTTTAAAGACTAGAATTGGGCAAGTAGAAGCTAATGATCTCATAAGACAGCAAGAATTAATAAAGTGCAGTCAAAAGAATGACAAAATAGAAGGAAACATGAAATAAATCATTAAGAAGATGACAGACATGGAAAACAGGTCCAGGAAAGATAATTTGAGAATCATAGGTCTACTGAAAACCTAGAAAAAAACAGAAATCTTGACATCACATTACAAGAAATTAGCCAAGAAAACTGCCTGATATTCTTGAATAAGAGGGAAAAATAGACATTGAAAGAGTCCAGAGATTCCCCTCTACATTAAATCCTCAAAAGACAACCCCCAGGGGCAGCTGGGTAGCTCAGTGGATTGAGAGTCAGGCCTAGAGACAGGAGGTCCCAGGTTCAAATCTGGCCTCAGATGCTTCCCAGCTGTGTGACCCTGGGCAAGTCACTTGACCCCCATTGCCTACCCTTACCAATCTTCCACCTATAAGTCAATACACAGAAGTTAAGGGTTTAAAATTAAAAAAAAAAAAAAAGACAACCCCCAGGAATGTAATTACCAAATTCAAGAGCTTCCAAGCTAAGGAGAAAATACTGCAAGAAGCCAGAAAGGGACAATTCAGATATCAAAGAGCATCAATCAGGATTACACAGGATCTGTCAGCCTCCACACTAAAGGACTGCAAGGCTTGCAATATGATATTCAGAAAGGCAAGAGAACTGGTCTACAACCAAGGATCAACTTCCCACCAAAACTGACTACATACTTCCAGGGGAAATTATGAGCATTTAACAAAATAGAAGATTTCCAAGTATTTGTAAAGAAAAGATCAGAACTAAATAGAAAATTTGATGTCCAAATACACAAATCAAGAGAAACATGAAAAGGTAAACAAGAAAGGGGAAAAATTTTAAGGGCTTCAGTAAGGTCAAATTGTATTCCTATATGGAAAAATGATATTTGTAACTCTCAAAAACTGTATTCACTATCATAGTTGTTAGAAGAATTATTTATAGGTAGAGGTTGGGGTACTAAGTGGTTTAAGATTATATGTAAAAAAAGAGGGGGAGGGAATAGAAGATGGCACCAAGAGAAACTTGAAGGAAGAAGAAAAATAGGATAAATTATACCACATAAAGAGCTGCATTGGAGGGGGAGGGGAAGAATACTATTATAAGAAGGAGAGGAAGAGAGTGCTAATAGGTAATACTTAAACCTTACTTTCAGTGGAATCAGTTCTGAGAGGAAGAGCATCTAGATCCATTGGGGTATCAAATTCTATCTTACCCTACAAGGAAGTTGAGAGGGGAAAACCAAGGTGTCGGGGGGAGTGGGGTAGGGAGTACCTAAATGGAGGGAAAGAGAGGGAGGAGGGAATTTAATAGACCCTAAAGAAAAATAAGAGGGGAATAAGAAGAGAGGAGGTGGGAAGGGAAGTAAAATAAGGGTGGGGATTAGGGGGACTGATTAAAAGCAAACATTGGTATAGAAGAAAATAGTGAAAGAAGAAAGGGCAGGACTAGGAGAGGAAAACAAATTGATGGGGAATACACAGGTGGTAATCATAACTCTGAATGTGAATGGGATGAACTCACCCATAAAGCAGGAGCAAACAGCAGAGTGGATCAGAAACCAAAATCCTACCATATGTTGTCTATAAGAAACACACGAGGCAGGTAGACATACAGGGTAAAGGTAAGAAGATGGAACAAAATCTATTGGGCATCAACTGAGAAAAAGAAGATGGGAGTCTCAATCATGATATGTACCAAAGCCAAAGTAAAAATAGATCTGATTAAAAGATATAGGGAAGGTAATTACAGCCTGATAAAAGACAGTGTAGACAATGAGGAAATATTAGTACTCAATATGTATTCACCAAATGGTATAACATCAAAATTATTAAGAGAAACTATTTGAGTTTAAGGAGGAAATAGATAGTAAAACTATACTAGTGAGAGACCTGAACCTTCCTCTATCAGATCTAGATAAGTCAAACCAAAAAATTAAGAATGAGGTAAGAGACATAAATGAAATCTTAGAAAAATTAGAGTGAATAGATATATGGAGAAAAATAAATAGGGACAAAAAGGAATACACCTTCTTTTCAGCAGCACATGGTACATTCACAAAGACTGACCATGTTCCAGGACATAAAAACATTGCAAACAAATGAAAAAAAGCAGAAATAACAAAGGCAACCTTTTCAGATCATAATGCAATAAAAATAATCATTAGTAAGGGTACAAGGAGAGCCAAATAAAAAATTAATTGGAAATTAAATAATATGATTCTCCAAAATTGGTTGGTTAAAGAACAAATCATAGAAACAATAATTTTATTGAAGAGAATGACAATGAGGAGGCATCATACCAAAATATATGGAATGCAGCCAAAGCAGTACACAGGGGTGGAGGTTGGGTGATTCATATCCTTGAGTGCATATATTAACAAATCTGCAAGGGAAGAGGTCAATGAATTGACATGCAAATTAAAAAACTAGAAAGAGAGCAAATTAAAAATTCCTAGATAAAAACTAAATTGGAAATCCTAAAAATTAAAGGAGAAATTAATAAAATTGAAAGTGAATGAACTATTGAATTAATAAATAAGACTAGGATATTTAAAAAAATAAAATAAAGTGCTGGTTAACCTAATAAAAAAGGAAAGAAAACTAAATTAACAGTCTCAAAGATGAAAAAGGCAACATCTAATGAAGAGGAAATTAAGGTAATTATTAAGAATTATCTTGCCCAATTATATGGCAACAAATATGGCAATCTAGGTAATAGAGATGAATATTTACAAAAATATAAATTGCCTAGATTAACAGAAGAGTAAATATAATACTTAAATAATCCAATATCAGAAGTAGAAATTGAACAAGTCATCAATGAACTCCCTAGGAAAAACTCCTCAGGGCCAGATGGATTCACAAGTGAATTCTATCAAATCGTTAAAGAACAACTAATTCCAATACTATATAAAGTATTTGGCAAAATAAGCAAAGAAGGAGTTCTACCAGAGTCCGTTTATGACCCAAATATGGTGCTGATTTCAAAGCCAGGCAGACCAAAAACAGAGAAAGAAAACAAACTATAGAGCAATCTCCTTAATGAACATAGATGCAAAAATCTTAAATAGAATACTAGCAAAAAGAATCCAGCAAGTGATCACGAGGATTATTTATTATTATAAATCAGGTGGGATTTATACTGGGAATGCAAGGATGGTTTACAATTAGGAAAACCATCCCCATAATTGACCATATCAACAACCAGACCAACAGAAATCACATGATTATCTCAATTGATGCAGAAAAAGCCTTTGACAAAATACAACAATCATTCCTACTGAAAACACTAGAAAGTATAGTAATAAAAGAATCTCTTAAAAATAATAAACAGTATATATTTAAAACCATGAGCAAGCATCATCTGCAATGGGGATAAATTAGAAGCCTTCCCAATAAGATCAGGAGTGAAACAAGGATGCCTATTATCACCTATTATTTGACATTGTTCTAGAAACACTAGTAGTAATAATTTTGATTACATTAAATTAAGAAGTTTTTGTACAAACAAAACAAGTGCAAACAAAATTAGAAGGGAAGCTACAAATTGGGGGAAAAAATCTTTATAACAAAAACCTCTGACAAAGGTCTAATTACTTAAATTTATAAGGAGCTAAATCAATTGTACAAAAAATCAAGCCATTCCCCAATTGATAAATGGGCAAGGGACATGAATAGACAATTTTCAGATAAAGAAATCAAAACTATCAATAAGCACATGAAAAAGTGTTCTAAATCTATAATGCAAATCAAAACAACTCTTATACAACCTCGCACCTTGCTGATTGTCTAAGATGACAGCAAAGGAATGTAATAAATGTTGAAGTGGATGTGGCAAAATTGGGACACTAATGCATTGCTGGTGGAGTTGTGAATTGATCCAACTATTCTGGCAGGCAATTTGGAACTTTGCCCAAAGGACTTAAAAAAACTGCCAGCCCTTTTATGCAGTCATACCACTGCTGGGTTTATACTCCAAAGAGATAATGAGGGAAAAGACTTGTACAAAATTATTTATAGTTGTGCTCTTAGTGGTGGCAAAAAATTGGAAAATGAGGGGATGCCCTTCGATTGGGGAATGGCTGAACAAAGTGTGGTATCTGTTGGTGATGGAATACTATTATGCTAAAAGGAATAATGAACTGGAGGAATTCCATGTGAACTGGAATAACCTCCAGGAATTGATGTAGAGTGAAAGGAGTAGAACCAGGAGAACATTTATACACAGAGACTGATACATTATGGCACAATTGAAAGTAATGGACTTCTCTACTAGCAGCAGTGCAATAATCCAGGACAATTCTGAGGGATTTACGAGAAAGAACGCTATCCACAACCAGAGAAAGATTTGTGGGATTAGAAACACAGAGGAAAAACATTTGCTTGATCACATGGTTTGACGGGGATATAATTGGGGATGTAGACTCTAAAACAGTCAGTCTGGGGCAAATATTAATAACATGGAAATAGGTCTTGATCAATGACACATGTAAAACACAGTAGAATTGCTCAATGACTATTGGAGGGTGTTGGGAGGAGGGGAGGGAAAGAACATGAATCATGTAACCATGGAAACTATCCTAAATTAATTAAACAAATAAACAATTAAAAAAAGAAAACAGTTGGGTGATTTTTGATTATGAAGAATTGATTTTTAGTCCTGTTTTTGTCTAGAAAATTCCCAGGTGCTAATACTTTTTTTGGCCTTTTTATATCATTCTACTAATGGTAATTGCTTTGCTCCTTCCTGGCTTTGGTTTTTCCTCCTCTCCCCACCTTAGTTTCTCTTTTAGTTCTTACCTCTTCCTCCTCATTCATTCCCTAGTAAGTGAGAAGGTTTTGTTGAAAAATTTCACTTACTTAGGCAGCTGTTGGAACAGGCATTTAGGCTCCCAACTCACTGGTATTTTCAACACTTGAAAAGATCACCAGGGCAGCAACAGCCATCAGTTCCAACAAGTAGCATAGAACCATAGACAAAGGGTTGACTGGGACCTTAAAGGTCTTTTAGTCATTCAATCACAGAAGTCCAAGTAGTCCAAACCTCTCACTTTACAGAAAAGAAAACTAAGACCCAGAAAAGTGATTTATTTCCCCAGGCATCAAAATAATATCCACTGTGCCACCTACTATGCTAACTAATGGAAATTTTCCTGACTGCCTCAGGTTGGATATCTTAGTCTTCTAGGGTAAATCCACACCTGTGGAAGGGTAAGGCAACCTAGGAAGACTAATTAGATGAGATATTTGGGACAGCTAGGTTGCATAGTGGATAGAGCATTAGGCCTGGAGTAGGGAAGGACCTGGATTCAAATCAGACCTCAGATACTTCCTAGCTGTGTTTCCTTGGGCAAGATACTTAATCCCAAACTGCTTAGCCCTTACAGCTTTTCTGCCTTGGAACTGAAATTAATAGTGGTTCTATAATAGAAGATTGAGGAAGAGAAGGAGGAGGAGGAGAATTAGAAGGAGGAAGAAGAGAAAGAGGGGACAGAAGAGAAGGGGGAAGAAAAAGAGGAGGGGAGAAAGAAGAGGAGTGGGAGGAGGAGGAAGAAGAGATCCAGAACCTTGGGGGACACCCATAGTTACTGTGAATGACTTGGGAAAAAAAGAGCAAGCAGTCAGACAGGTAAAAGGAGAATCATAAGAATGCAACATTATGAATATCAACAAGGAGAGAGTATCCAGGAGGTACGTAAGATGGAGAATGAGAATGTCTTTGTGTTTGTGCTTCTCCTAAGTAGTTACTCCTTAGAACATTCTAGCTAGAAAGATCATCAAACATTTTGTTCAAAAAGCTTTTCTTTCCTCAGATGTGACCCTTGAATGTCTGGGCTTCAAATGGGAACTCCATCAACCCCAGCTCTTCAATTCAGGAACCCTAACGAAGCTCTACATATATGCATTGTCCCAGAAAACCACAGACCCCCTGAAAGATTTGGAGAAACTTTTAAGAGGTATCTTTCCATCTAATCTAAAAGCCCAATATGTACTGTTTCAGATATGGCAGTGGTAGTGGTGGTGGGGTACATGGTACTCTTAAAATTTTATTGTAAATATAAAGGCTCTAATACAGACATTGACTTTGGATAGCTGGGAGAAGAGTTGACTAGCCCCACTGCCAATATTTTTTTGTTTGAATCTATCATTTTATCTGTGTAAGGAGTTTCTGGTAACGAAATATCTTCTACCAATACTATCTCTACAATTTCCTCTATAATACCACCTTCCCTTTAGCTCATGGTCTTAGACAGTTCTCAAGATCCCTGAGAGGTTAAATAAATGGCTTACCTCAGGGTCATACAACCTGTTTGTATCAGTCACTCTGTCAGTCTTCAAGCATTTATTAAGCCCTCATCTTGTGTCAGACGTTGTTGGAGGAAATATTTGAACTCAATTCTTTCTGATTCAGAATCCAGGTATCTATTTACACACCATACGACTACCTTTCCTCTCGTATTTGCAGTGTTTTACACTTTGTTAAATGCTTTCACTATCATAATATTTTTTGACCCTCAAAAACAACCCTGAGAGGTGGGTAAATTGATTTGGCTAAAAATGACAGAGGTGAGATACAAACTAGGTCTTTTGAATCTCAAATTTGGACTCTTTCTACTGTGCTATGATATGTCTCTAAAGGAAAATGATTTATTCTTAGACCTATGAAATCCTGACTATAAAACTGCATTCTGTCTTTTATCTGTAGGTCTGGAGGCCCAAACTTTGCTGATCAAGTTTTCACAACTTTAAAAAACAAATCCCCCTCTTGTCTCCACAATTAGCAAGTTGCCCAGTTGGCCACGTATAGCCTAGCCATGTACTGCCCTTTGGCACTGTGCAGCATGGCCTTATGCCCAGCACTAGAAGCAGGTGTCCCAGAAAACCCCCAGACACTGTAGGACTTGAGTGGAATTTTAAGTAGGAGATAGCAAAGCTCTGGGACAATGGCACCAAACAGGTCCCTGGAGGTGCTTAGCCTGCTGACTCTACTCCATGGACTTAGAGAATGAACCACCATATGGGGAAGATGATGACCATAAATGTCCACATCATGAACTACTGCCAAATTAGGGAGAAAGGGGCTATAGGAATACTATACTAACATTAACATTTTCTTATACTAGTGCTAAAATACTCCTTGAACTGTAGGTAAATCGCTGTGGAATAATGGTTTGGAAGATTAATCATTGCCTCATATCAATTAGCTTACCTGAGCCTCAGTTTCCTCATCTGTATAAATGAGGGAGTTGGATTCAGGGGCCTCTAAGAGCCCTTCCAAACTCTAGATCTGTGGTCCTATGATTCTTACATGGGTTCTTGAAACCCCTATTTTAAGTATTTCCCTTCCATTCAGTTTCCATAAATCTCTAGTATATTTTTTCTTCTTCTATTAGGAGAGGATTCCAAGGCTTATTTCCCCATTGGATCCAATTTACTGGTTGACCTATGATGACTCCATTGATTTAGAGTAGGGGTCCTCAAAACATTTTTTGTGCTATGGATTCCATTGGTAGTCTACCAAAAGCTAAGAACTTCTTTTCAGAATAATATTTTAAGTGCATAAAATGAAATATATAAGAAACCAATTATATTGAAAATAAAGTTATTGAATTATTTTTTAAACAAGTTTATGGATCTCAGGTTAACATATATCCCCAAACCCAAAGAGTTTAAAAGGAGAAAAAAACAAAAGAAGTAATAAATTTATAGTTTTAAAAGATGCCTCTGAGCTTTATTTTCAATGTTAAGTCTACGTTCTTTGAGGGCAAAGACTTTTCATTGTTTATGTATCCTTCAGGGTTTGAATGTAGTATCTGCCTGATAAATGTTTATTAAATCCAATTGATGTTTTTACTCGATTTAACCTAGTCAGTCATCCAAACTGATTTGATTAAGTTTTTTGCCTCTGACTTATGCTTGCTGTCTGACTGGCTAATATTTGGAAGTTATAAAGATATGGACCCCTTGAGGTGCTTTAAATACTTATAAACTTTGAGCACCTCCAAGTGTCACAACTTAGTTAAAGTCCAAGGAGGAAGGAGGGATCACTGGCATCATCTTTTCATTGTGTAGAAGGGTCTACTCACAATATTATTTTATAGATTTCAGAACTCAATGGGAACTTGCAGATGAACTAGTCCAACACTTTCATTTTATAAATGAAGAAATTGGGAACTTAGAAAAATTAGGTGATTTGCCCAAGGTTGCCCTGGTTGTAGCAAACAGGAATTGAATTTAAGTCTTCTGATTCCAAATCTAGGGCTATACCATGTTGATATAAAAATGCTCCAATATGTCAGGCCTCAAAGGAATAAGGGCCAGATCTGTGATTTTATGAAATAGATTTCCTCTTACTAATGCAGGTTGGCACTGTGTCCACAATGAAGGTTTTAAAGAATTGATTAGATCACTGAAAGGTTAATTGCCTTGTCCAGAATCATACATAGTCTTTATATGTCAAGGGTAGGCCTTGAACTTGGTGTACTAGCAGCAAGGCCAGTTTTCTATCCATTATGCTGCAATATTACAAAAATAATTACTTTTATACCACTTCCAAGTTTTACTGCCTTGGATAAACTTAAGGTTAGGATTTCACTGCATACTATATATATTAGGATTCACTGCATACTTAATGATTGCATCAGCTTCCATGGGTTCAGTGATCATTTCTATGTGGATGATTCCCATATTGATATGTCTAATCCTAATGTCTCTACTGAGGTATAATCACGTACCTCTAACTGCCTCTTGACCATTTCAAACTGATAGGTCCTATAGACATCACAAACTCAAGATGTTCGAAAGAAAACTTAGTATCCTCCCCCCAAACCTTCTTCCCTCTGAACTTTGGAG
Source organism: Gracilinanus agilis (assembly GCF_016433145.1). NCBI lineage: Eukaryota > Metazoa > Chordata > Mammalia > Didelphimorphia > Didelphidae > Gracilinanus > Gracilinanus agilis. Next base: position 636,183,269 of record NC_058131.1, read on the forward strand.
GCACCACTATCTTCCCAGTCACCCAGGCCTTCAACTTCAGTGTCACCCTTAACTCCTCACTCTTAATCTCCCCACAAATCTAATCTGTTGTCCAATCTTGCCTTTTTTATCATCACAACAGCTTTTATTATCACTCATATAGCTACAACTCCAACTCAGACTCTCATTATTTCTTGCCTGGATGACTGTAATATTATCCTAACTGGTTTCCTTAGGCTCAGTTCTCTCCCCACTTCAATCCTCCATTCAGCTGCCAAAATGACTTTTCTATAGCATAAATCTACGTCGCCCACCCTGCTTAATGAGCTTTAGGAACTTCCTACTACCTCCAGGATCAAATATAAATTCCTTTGTCATTTTATAATCTAGTTCCTACCTAATCTTCTTACAATTTATTCCCCTCTGTGTATTTTAAATTCATAGAGTATGGATATACGAGGTGTTCAGGAAGGACCAGCATCTCTGGTGTGAAGGCTTGCTCAGTCTTTTTCAGGAATGGTCATCCACCTTTGGTGTCTACCTGTCATCCAGCTCTCACCTGTGACTCCAAGAGGCTGTAGCATGTGCAACAGCCACACCTCAGTAAATTCTCTAGGCAGATGGGTTAAGCCAGGTCAAGGGTAAAATGATAGGCCACAACCCCATTGATGAGTTAGGGGAGGTGCTTACTTCAAGTATGTGAAGATTTCCCCTGACAGAATGGGAGATGAATACAGTTTTTTTCCAGTGGCCATGAAGATGACTGAAGCAGTCTCTGTGGAATGCATGAAGATGACTGAAGCAGTTTCTGTGGAATGCATGAAGATGACTGAAGCAGTCTCTGTGGAATGCATGAAGATGACTGAAGCAGTTTCTGTGGAATGCTTAAAGCTTGGTTAGACATTGAAAACACCAAGGACATACTCTGCATCCCAGGTCATTGCCAGTTGTCCTAACTTTTGTCTTGCCACTGGACTTTGATGACTCTGGAAGAGAGAGGGAGGCTGATGACTGTATGCAACTCTGCCTTACTTAATTCAATTCACCCAAAAATCAAGTTATCACCCACTGATGCCATTGGTCCTCTTTAAAAATGAAAGATGAACCATATTCTATAATCTAGTTACACTGGCCTTCTTGTAGTACCTTGAACATACTTTGACTCCCATCTTCATGCCTTTGCTCTGTCTCCTGTACCTGAAATACTAGCCCCATACTTCCCACCTCTTTGTTGCCTTGACTTCCTTGAAGACAGTTCATATTCCATCTTCTATAGGAGGTCTTTAACAGTTCTCCCAGGCACTCTTGCCATATTGCATTCCTAAACTCCATACCTATCTCTCCTGAACCTAGTTATTTATGTGCTGTCTCCCCAGTTAGAATGGGAACTCCTTGAGAGCACGAACTATTTTTGGCTTGTCTTTATATTTCCAGTTCTCAGCATTGTGCTTGGTACATAGTAAGCATTTCATAAATGCTTGTTGATTGAATGACCAACTGACTCAATTGAAGACCTTCCATTTCCATATGTATATATATATATAAAGGAAAAGTGGGTGGTGAATTGGATGGCTTCTCTCAAGTCCTCCCCAGCTCTTAAGTCTATGGTCCTAAGGCTCTGAACAGGTAGAAGGAGCCTGACAGCCAAGTTGATTGCCTCTCTGTCGTTTGCAGGCTTCAGTGAAGGGCACATGACCATGACAGTTTGTTTAGAGAGTGATAAGACTTTGAGAGCCTTCATAGCTCCTTGCCTACTCCTTGGGGTGTGGGGAGGGTGGGCTGTCATGAAAATGTCTGGGAACGTTAACTATGGCTGGAACAGTATCAGTTGCACAATTCTCAACACATGTATCCCACTTAATTTCTTAGCTCAATCACCCAAGGAAATCAAAGAAAAGTCTTCAGTGAAGAAGATAGTCATTTCCTTGAAGATTAATGATCCACTAGTCACTAAAACTGGTAATGTAAACTGCCTTGTTTTTTGAGAATGTCATTGAGTCAGACATCCATATGTGTGAAGAACCAGAGTTAATAATCTATTCATTCAAGTGAACTGAATATATGAAAAGGAAAAAGAAGCTTACAGAATAAAAAATAGTTAAAATGTTTTATTCTGAAAAATAAAACAATGAACATGTGAATAAAAAATGAACATTTAGTAAAATTACTAAAGATGAAGTAAAATTCTTGGAAAGGAAATATTGTGGGATTTAATTGGCAGTCAAAAAGGTACAATGTCAGGTATGTATCCCCAGAAAAACTTATTCCCCTAGAGCGCAAATGAACATTTGGCTTAGGAAATCCCTCTGCTTGGGCATCCTTTACCAAAGACTGTCTTCTTCAATATGATCTACCAACATGTCCATCGCCACTCAGTTTCTAACCTCATATTTTGCCCAATGTGGGCCCACTGTGTCACCATTCTTTATTTCCATACCTTCACAATCAAAACAAAATCCTTTATTTTAATGCAGTGCAGGTCTCTCTGGCTGTACCTCAAGTCTGTGCCCACAAACACTGTGAGCTTGACCCTTTTGATGTTTGACCAGCTAGGAAAATAGATCAGTGTGGGAAACAACTGATGTGGTTAAACCACTAGTCAGAATGGTCGAATTGGGTATATTCTCACATTCCCAAAAGAATATTTCATATACCAGAGTTTTACAATGATGCTTTTTACTAGGTCATTACATTTGGCAGATATATTTTAAGCTCCATCTAAGGAGAATGAATTATTTAAGCACCTCAAATACCTTGTTAGTAAGTGATTTCACAACATGGAATCTTAAATCAAGGTAAGAGGGACTGTCAGGCATAAATACTTGGCTTGCTCTCTTCTTGTAACATCTCCTTTCCAGCATTTATTCAATATAGAGAAAGTAATTCAAAGTCCTTTTCTTCCATTTGTCCTGGCTTTCCAAATAAGGTGGTCTGAATGATTTAAATTCATGACAAAAAGCTGTCTTTGCTGAATTCTGCTCATAGACAGTTGGTCACTGACTTTCTGGTCATTCTGTCCTTCTTAGGGCAGAATCCAGCGAATTACAATGTGGGCCCATTTGTAGGTCTTTAGATGGAGGAAGTTGAGGGGCTTGCCCCAAGGAACCTCACGCTGAAGCAATTTTCTCTTTGAATGTTGCTTCCTACAGCCTTTGCCACAGCCCTGAAGAGTCTATACAGCAGTGACACAGAGGTGCAAATGGAGGATGTCCTGGGAGTTTTGGCATCTGCACACATTCTCCAGTTCTCTGGTTTGTTTAAAAAGTAAGGAAACATTAGTATGACTGTGGATAGATAGGGCTAATCCTAAGGAAAATTTTTAATAAAGGATCCTGATGCTTTCCTACTTCTCTCTTAAGCAGCCTTCCCTGACTTTGTAATGTCTTTGCTTTTCTGCCTCATGTTGCTCCCAGATGTGGAGGTGTCCCAACTGATTTGTCTTCTCTGGGCAGTCCCTGATGTCCTTTCTTTTCCTTTCCCTCTCCTAAAGCCAGCTGGAAAGGATTTGAGGCAGATAAGAAAGCACAATGTTGTAAAAAAGAGCATTGGATTAGGTGCAGCATATCTAGGTTTTTAAATTCCATTTCAACTGAAGGGGCTAGCTCAGATAATTTCAAAAGTCCCTTTTGGTGATGAACTTCTATAGTTTCATAAAAGATAGGACAGAAAAGATAGAAGGCATTAGTTAGGAGTCAGGAGATCTACTCAGTCACTGCCAGCTGTCTAATGTTGAGCTAAGGTTACACATTTTTTCCTTGGCATCAATTTCCTCACGTGAAAAATTATGATCCAATATTAGGTGAGTTATTTCTCGAGTGATTTTTTTCATATTAATAGGGGGAAAATGAATACAAAATTTCTAAACATAAAATTTCAGGTGTTAGCAGAAGAGTATTTGCATTTGCCTATTAAGTCATAGGCAGTAAATGATTCCTCCCATTGATCAAACTGAACCTGCTTGCAAGTTCTTGACTGAGTCTCTAATTCATTAAGGATAGAGAGAGGGACTAGACCTGTAACTTTAATGATACAGGGAATCCCAGAGGAGGAAACTTCCCTCTACCAATGCAGATCAGTACCTTCTCTGCAACTTGAACTCTTAGAGAGTTGCCAAAGAACACTGAGAGGTTGAGTGACTTTCAAACAGTCATGTAATCAATGTGTTTCAGAGATTGAACTTGAATCCAGGTCTTCTTGGCTCTGGAGCCAACTTTTTATACAGAATGTTATGACTTCCTTTCCCTTACTCATTAAACTTTCCTATTTAGAAATCCCAAATTGGCATATTTACAATCAAAACTCTAGAGTAATAGCTATGTCATATTTCCTGGGGTTGGCAATGCAAAAAGGATTGGACAGAGGCTGAAAAGGAAGAGAATATCTTCAGGTGAATTGTCCATTGACTTGACTACTTGACCTTGTGAATTTTGCTGCCAATTAATCACTCCCTAGAAAGAGGCTGGGATGGTATGGGTGTTCAAAGAAGACTAGGGCCTCTGATGTTGAGGGCTTTCCAAGTCCTTTTCATGACTACTCATCTATCTTTGGTGTCTATCTTTTACCCAACACTCACTTGTGACTCTAAGAAGCTGTATCATGCACAGGGACCACATCCTGGTAAACTATCTCTGTAGATGTTTGAAACCAGAGTGAGGGTTACAAATGGGTTACAAATTCATTGGTAAGTTAGCAAAATGACTACCCTAAGCATGTGAAGACGTCCCCTGGTGGAATGGTAGAATGAAAACAGTTTGTTCCAACATCCATGAAGGCAGTTGAAACAAGCTCAAAACTTGATCAGATATCAAAGATACCAAAGTCATCTACTACATCCCAGGCCATCACCAATTATCCTGACTTTTGTCTTTCCACTGGACTTTAATGACTCTAGAAGAAAGAGTGCAGCTGACAATTTTGTGCATCTCTGCCTCACTTAGATCCAATTCATGCATAAGTCAAGACATCACCCCATGATATTAATCCTCTTCAGAAACAAAGGATAAACAACCCAAAAAGGAGTCAGATTTTTTTAAAATATGAATTCAGTTCATTAAGCAGCAAGGTGGTGCAGTGATTAAGATTTCTGGACATGGAATCAGAAAGATTTGAGTTCAAATCTGGCCTCAGATACTTACTAGCTATGTGACCCTAAACAAATTGTATAACCTCTCTTTGCTTCAATTTCCTCATGTATAAAATGGGCTTAATAATAGCACTTACCTCCCATGGTTTTTATGAGGATCAAAGGAGATAACACATGTAAAGGGCTTTATAAACCTTAAAGGTCTATATAAATGCCAGCTATTGCTATTAAACATTTATTTTGAAAGCTTAATCCATTTAAAGTATGGTGATTGTAGGGAGATGGCGTTCAACTCAGTTTTTATCTAAATGCTATTTGAAATGTGGCCAGAGTGTTTTCAGACAGGAAGGCAGAGAAGTTATTTATAGTTTGTGTGGAAAGGCTTTGGTTGTAATGGAAAGAGCCTGGTATGGGAGTTATGAGAACTAGGATCTGTGCTAAATTATGCCATTGATTGATAATGTGAATCTGACTTCTCTAGACCATTAAAAAAATCTATATCCAGGGTTATCCTTTTCTACCCAACCTGTTTCAGAGGATTATTGAGGGTAAAATGGGATGTGTGCAAAATCAATTTGAAAAGTTTTAAGTCTTATAAAAATCTGGATTGTGATGAGTTTCTTGCATATCCACAATTCTAAACCCACTGTCATTCTTCATACACTAACTTAAAAGTACTTGGTGTTTGCAGATACTTTCGCAAATGGGTAATTCATAAGTGTGAATACATATGCACATGTATATAATATACATCATGTATTATTACACGTGCATGTATATGTAAATATGCATGTGTGTTCATGTTTATTTATATAAATACAAAAAAGTGTAATATATATATAAATTACATATGAAACATCCAAAGTTGCTATAAATTGCATTTGATCTCCTCCTAGGACTGCCTCTTTTCCCTCTCCTGTTCTGCCATTTTATCATATACTTGAAGTGGTAAATATTTCAATTTCATAGGGCATTCTCTTGGTGTTGTTTTCATTAGTTATTGACTGGTCTCTTCACCTAGATTCTACATTTCTCAAGAGTAACAGTTATATTCTGAGGTACCACCTCACACCAAGCAAGAGTTAGAAAAAATTATAAAATATAAAATAAATAAATAATTTCAATTACATTAAATTAAAAAGTTTTTGTAAAAACAATGCAACTAAAATCAGAAGGGAAACAACAAACTGGGAAAAAATATAACAAAAAATTCAGACAAAGGTCTAATTACTCAAATATACAACGAGCTAAATCAATTGTACAAAAAAAATCAAGCCATCTTCCATTTGATAAATGGGCAAGGGACATGAATAGGCAATTTTCAGATAAAGAAAGCAAAACTATCAATAAGCACATGAGAAAGTGTTCTAAATCTCTAATAATTAGAGAAATGCAAATCAAAACAACTCTGAGGTATCACCTCACACCCAGCAGATTGGCTAAAATGACAGCAGGGGAGAGTAATGAATGTTGGAGGGGATGTGGCAAAATCAGGACATAAATGCATTGCTGGTGGAGTTGTGAAATGATCCGGCCATTCTGGCTGGCAATTTGGAGCTATGCCCAAAGAGCGATAAAAGACTGCCTGCCTTTTGATCCAGCCATACCATTGCTGGATTTATACCCCAAAGAGATCATAGATAAACAGATTTGTACAAAAATATTTATAGCTGTGCTCTTCGTGGTGGCAAAAAACTAGAAAACGAGGGTATGCCCGTCAATTGAGGAATGGCTGAACAAATTGTGATATATGTTGGTGATGGAATACATATAACAGACATGTAATTTTACATGCATATATATTTTATATCTATGACATAGGCAATTTTATTGGTCCCTAATCCTTTTAAAGACCTTTTAGATTGGGGAATGGCTGAACAAATTGTGGTATCTGTTGGTGATGGAATACTATTGTGCTCAAAGGAATAATAAACTGGAGGAATTCCATGTGAACTGGAAAGACCTTGAGGAATTGATGCAGAGGGAAAAGAGCAGAGCCAGAAGAACATTGTACACAGAGACCAATACACTGTGGTAAAATTGAACGTAATGGACTTCTGTACTAGCAGCAATACAATGACCCAGGACAATTCTGAGGGACTTATGAAGAGGAACACTACCCACATTCAGAGTAAGAACTACAGGAGTGGAAACACAGAAGAAAAACAACTGCTTGAACACATGGGTTGATGTGGACATGATTTGGGATGTAGACTCGAAGGCAGTGATGGGCAAACCATGGCCCACAGCCAGATGTGGCTCCCTGAAATGTTCTATCTCGCCTCACCCACATTATTCCTAATCTGATGAATACAATGAGTAGGATACGATACAATGAAACTTCAAAAGTTGCCTTAGAAACAGACTGATAGATGAGCATTTCCTTTCCTTTGGCTCCCTCTTTAAAAAGTTTGCCCATCCAAGAGACATGAATAGGCAATTTTCAGGTAAAGAAATAAAAAATATCAATAAGCACATGAGAAAGTGTTCTAAATCTCTAATAATTAGAGAAATGCAAATCAAAACAACTCTGAGGTATCACCTCACACCTAGCAGATTGGCTAAAATGAAAGAAGGGGAGAGTAATGAACGCTGGAGGGGATGTGGCAAAATTGGGACATTAATGCATTGCTAGTGGAGTTGTGAAATGATCCAAACATTCTGGCTGGCAATTTGGAACTATGCTCAAAGGGCTATAAAAAAATGCCTGCCCTTTGATCCAGCCATACCATTGTTGGGTTTGTACCCCAAAGAGATCATTAATAAACAGACTTGTACTAAAATATTTATAGTTGCGCTTTTTTTGTGGTGGCAAAAAACTGGAAAAGGAGGGTATGCCCTTCAATTGGGGAATGGCTGAACAAATTGTGGTATATGTTGGTGATGGAATGCTATTGCACTCAAAAGAATAATAAACTGGAGGAGTTCCAGGTGAACTGGAAAGACCTCCAGGAATTGATTCAGAGTGAGAGGAGCAGAGCCAGAAGAACATTGTACACAGAGACTGATATACTGTGGTAAAATCAAATGTAATGGACTTCTGTACCAGCAGCAATGCAATGACCCAGGATAACTCTGAGGGATTTATGGTAAAGAACGCTACCTACATTCAGAGGAAAAACTGCAGGAGAGGAAACATATAAGAAAAACAACTGCTTGAACGCATGGGTTGGGGTGGACATGATTGGGGATGTAGACTCAAAACTACCACACCAATGCAACTATCAACAATTTGGAAATAGGTTTTGATCAATGACACATGATTAAACCAGTGGAAATGGGCGTCGGCATGAGTTGGGGGGTGTGGGGGGTGAAGGGGAAAGTAGGAGCATGAATCATGTAACCATGTTAAAAACAAATATTAATAAATGTTTAAAAAAAAAGTTTGCCCATCACTACTCTAAACAACCACCCCAGTGCAACCATCAATAATAAGGAAATAGGTCTTGATTGATGATACATGTTAAAACCAGTGGAAATGCGAGTTGGCTACAGGGAGTGGGTGGGTGGGTGGAAGGGAGAGTAAGAACATGAATCATGTAACCATGGAAAAATTTTCTAAAAAATAAAAATTCAAAGTCATAAAAAGAAAAAATTGAGTAAGAGTTATACTAAGGAGGCAGCTAGGTGGCTCAGTGGATAGAGAGCGAAGCCTAGAGACAAGAGGTCCTGGGTTCAAATGTATTTTTAGATACTTCCTAGCTCTATGACCCTGGCCAGGTCACTTAACCATAGTTGCCTAGCCTTTACTATTCTTCTTCCCTGGGACCAATACTTAGCATTGATTCTAAGGTATTAGGTAAGGATCTTAAAAAAAAAAAAAAAAAAGAGTTATGCTTTCCTACTGACTTCAGGACTCTGTACATTGTAGGATTTAAATGATACCACCACTATACTCAGTAAACATAATTATTTGTTACTGGGGATGCACTTTTCATAATACACTGGTATCAACAAATGGTTGAAAAATTAATTCATGCAAATATATAATTCTTTGTTCCGTTTGAGTCCATGCTAGAGACTACCTCATAACATGGATGTTAAGGGTACATTTGGAGAGCTTTTCTTTTGGCTTATGGTGCCCACCTAGGAAATAGAGAAGGATAAAGAACTGGCACCTTTGGACCTCTGATGCCACTTTTAGATAAGGCCACTGTAGTAAAGGAATATTTGGGATAGCTATTTGGCTGTTTCAGTATGGTTCTCATGGGTTTTATTACAACTAAATGGAGTTCCTAAGCTCCAAGGATTAGCCCTTAGCTTTTCAGTTTACAATAAACTAATTTAATCAGATCAAACAAGGTTGATCAGGATCTAGGGGACTGATTTCATGTAATTATACTCTTACGAGGCTGATTCATAAATCTTAATGCCTCCCACTTCTCTATAGGACCTTTAAATCATCCCCCCAACTTCCCCCTCCCTTATATTACTCCCTTCATCACCCCTTTTCTTATTCCCTTTCTTCTTCTGTATAGGGTAAAATAGGATTCTATGTCCCAATGGATCTGGCTGTTAATCCCTTTCTGAATCAATTCCAATGAAAGTAAAGTTTAAGTATTACTCATAATCACCCTCATCCTCCCTTACATTGCAACAGGTTTTTTTCTCCCTGTATCTCTTTATGTGTTACAATTTTCTCAATTTTACCTCTCCCCATTTTTCTCAGTGCAATCCTCTTTTTTACCCTTTGATTTTTTTTGCATATCATCCTAAACAGTTTACTACCCTCTGTCTATGTATATTTCTTCTAACTACTATTATAATGATAAAAGTTTTAAGAGTTACAAATATTTTTCCATGTAGGAATATAAACAATTGTTTTGATGGGTAGGTGATTCTTGGTTGTAAATCCAGTTCCCTTATCTTCCAGAATATCATATTCCAAGTTTTCTGGTCCTTCAGTGTGGAAGCAGTCAAATCCTGTGTAAACTTGACCAGAGCTCCATGATATTTCAATTGTTTATTTCTGGCTGCTTGCAGTACTCTTTCCTTCACATGAGAGATCTTAAATTTGGTTACGACATTCCTAGGAGTTGTCATTTGGGGATTTATTGCAGGAGGTGAACTGTGGATTCTTTCAATCTCTAATTTGCCCTCTTATTCAAGGCAGTTTTCTTTGATAATTTCTTATAATATTTTTCCTAGGATTTTTTTATGTCTTTCAGGTAGTCCAGTAATTCTTAGATTGTCTCCCTTGGAGCTATTTTCAAGGATATTTGTTTTTTCAGTGAGATATTTCACATTTTCTTCTAGTTTTTCATTCTTTTGATTTTGTGTTATTGTTTCTTGAAGTCTCATGAAGTCATTGGCTTCTATTCGTCCAATTCTAATTTTTAAAGACTGATTTTCTTCCATGACCTTTTGGTCCTCCTTTTCCATTTGATCCATTCTACTTTTCATAGAACTCTTTATTTTATTGGATTTTTGTGCCCCTTTTTCCACTTGACCAATTTTGCTTTTTAAGCTGTTATTTTCTTTTTGCATTAATTTCTTTTTCCCCATTTCTCTTTGATCTCTGAAATGTAAAGGTGAAAATTAATGGTTGGACAATAATTTTATGAAATTATGTAGTTACCAACATATATTATATCTCAAGTCAGAAATTTATTTATAAATACTTACAAATAGTGAGGAAACAATAAATAAAAGAAATGTAAGGGGGATAGAGAAGTTATCTATCCTATCAACCTAAATGTTTTGCTCTGGGTCTGCTTAATGCAGGCAGAGATTAATTAGCTCTCAACCAGGAAGGCTGGTAGTGAGTAACAACATGGCCTCCTCCAAGATGGAAGCTAATCTCTTAGGAAACTAGGAAAGGAGTCAGCCTTTCACTCACCCAATGAAGTAGTCAAGGAGTCAGAGTCTAAGTTGAAGCCGAGCTCCAAGCCCAAGATCCAAGCTGCCATCTCCAGCAAAGCTTCCTCAAAGACTCGCCCCAGTCAGAAGACTATCTCCAGAAAACAATCTCTTCAGACTATCTTCTCAAAGACAATCTCCTCAGAGGGAGTTTGGGGCTTGCTTTTATGGTGATTTATTATCCCTGCCCCTCTTCACAGGGGCCAATCACAGTTTCCAAATTGTCTGGCACTACCCAGGGGACATTGTCTGTGGGATTGACCTCTCACTTTCTGAAGGTTAAGTTCTCACCCTCTGGAGAGGTGAATACTCCTGGCTGATTGAATTTCTGAGGGTGAGAATTTACTAAGTGTTTTTTGAGCTCCTCCACCTAGTGAGCTTGTGTTAATTCAATCAAAAGGTAGACAATTTACAATCTAGTGAGGTACTTAAGTTAGTAGGATAGGCGATAGAGTAAAGAATTCTCTTTCACACTTATTTTATTTTTGAATTCTTTTTTGAGCTCTTCCAATGTCTGTGACCAATTCCCATTTTTCTTTGGAGTTTTGCATGTAGTTGCTTTCCTCTCACTGTTCCTTACTGAATCAGAGCCTTGCTTTTCTTTGTCTCCATAAAAATTTTCTATGATTAGGTGTTTCTTTTGCTGTTTACTCATTTTTCCCAGCCTTTTTTTTTGGCCTGTGGACTGGTTCTGAAAACTGATAATTCTGTCTCCTCTGCTAATGGTATGCAGAACTTGGAGCTTTATGAACTATTTTACACTAGGGCTAGGGGCTTCCCCACAGGCTTGAAAGGGCTAAGCATTAAGGACTTCAGGCCTTTCTGTGGGCTGGTGTCAGTTGCATGGAACTTCAAGGGGTAGGTGAAGGGTGCTCTGTTCTTGTCTTAGGCAAGGTCCCAACATCCCACAGATGGCCTTTGCCCAGGCTCAGAACCTAGCATGGTAGGTGGAGGATGGTTGGCCAGCAGTCCTTTTTGTGTGGTTTTACTTCTAGTTCCCCCTTATTCCATGAAAATTGACTCTATCTACCTACCTTTCAAGTTATTTTCTGCAAGAGATCCCCCTCACTTGGTTTTCTCCTTGGATGTCTGACTTCAGGCATTTCAAGAAGTTATTTTAATGTTGGTTTTGGAGGATTCTCAGAGTGGTTTCAGCTTTTGCTGCTAAGCTGCCATCTTCCAAGGTATTCCTATAAGACAAGCTAGCAATCAAAATACTGATTGTTAAATCATGTAACAAGAGCAAAGAAATTTGGATGATCTTGTGAGGATTATAGCAATTTTTCTGTTTGGCATTTCACAACCTGGCTCCTTCCTATCTTTCAAATCTTCCAATACTTTACCAGCTCCCTGCCCCTTTATAATCCACCCACAGTGGGCTACTTGCTGTTCCTCAAAAACAATACTCTGTCTCCATTCTTTTACATTAACTGTCTCTCTTACCTGGAATTCTCTTGACTCTCATCTCTACATTTTTGTTACCTTGCAGTTAAGTGACTTGCCCAGGGTCACATAACTAGTAAGTATCTGAGGCTAGATTTGAATTCAGGTCTTTATGACTCCAAGCCTGGCACTCTGTCTACTATGCCACTTAGCTGCTCCATTTGACATTATGTCAAACATTTAATCCCAAAAGGACATTCTCTTAAAATTATAATACAAGTTGTACTTTGCTCTAAGAAAATGAGAACACATTTTGTCTGTTATCTTTTGTTTTAGGGATTGATAGTTCCTAGTTTTGAACCAAAATTTGAGAATATATCTTAATCTGATTGTTTGTTTCCCTATATCTTTCATATGATCTTCATATGGGTTTATCCACACATACATACTAGCCCCGCCCTCAATACACACTTTTAAAATAGGAGAAGACTTTATAAATCATTTAATCCAACTAAGGCCCAAGGAATTGAAATCATTTGTTTAAGATCTGGGTGGATTTAACAGGGATTATGAGAGTCAATTAATAGTAAAAATAAGTCACGGTTAGAGATAAAGGCAGATGGGGACAAGAGGTGAGCTTGTTTAACCATTTTCAGGAAAAGCTCTTGATGTAGGGAATTAGGTGGAAATATGACAGCAGAAAGCCCTAATTTATGAGGCTGAAAAGAGATGATCTCCTTGGTCCTTTCCATATAATCTTAAAAGCCATAGGATTTTAGACCTGAAAGGGAACCTTAGAGGTCACCTTGCCCAATCCTCTGACCTAAAGCAAGGATTTATCTTGTTTTCTCTTGAGTACTATTCCAGTTTAGCTTAGGTACTAGTTCATGAAGTAGTTTTGATAGAGGTTACCAGGTGTCATTCCTCTGACTCATCCAGAATGTGGGAATTTGCACTTCAGTCTCTTGGCTAGATAAATAGCCTGGTGACATTTAAACACATGTGCCTTGAGAAGAATGTTTTTAAGACTATTTAGGCTCCTTTATTCTGAGTCAGAATGTCAGTGCTAGAAAAACATTAGAGGTCATGCTGGTAGTCTTCCTTTGGCTATCCCTGTTCAGTGGGAGTCTACACAATTGTGAAAGATCTCCCAGAATATAAAAATCATGCAACTCTCTTCTCTGCCTATAGAAAGGCATAGATAGTATAATCAAGAAAGCAAATCTAGGTAGACCATTATACATAACAATAACATTTCATATTTATTTAGCATCTTAAAATTATGAAATATTTTATATATATTATTTAAGTCAGTACTCACAACAACCTTGCAAAATGCATGCTATAAATCAAAACAACTCTGAGGTATCACCTCACACCTAGCAGATTGGCTAAAATGATAGCAGGGTAGAGTAATAAATGTTGGAGGGGATGTGGCAAAATTGGGACATTAATGCATTACTGGTAGAGTTGTGAACTGATCCAACCATTCTGGATGGCAATTTGGAGCTATGCCCAAAGAGCTCTAAAAGACTGCCTGCCCTTCAATCCAGTTATAGCATTGCTGGGTTTGTACCCCAAAGAGATCATAGGTAAAAAGACTTGTACAAAAATATTTATAGCCGTGCTTTTTGTGGTGGCAAAAAACTGGAAAAGGAGGGTATGTCCGTCAATTGGGGAATGGCTGAACAAATTGTGGTATCTGTTGGTGATGGAATACTATTGTGCTCAAAGGAATAATGAACTGGAGGAATTCCATGTAAACTGGAAAGACCTCCAGGAATTGATGCAGAGTGAAAGGAGCAGAGCCAGAAGAACATTGTACACAGAGACTGATACACTGTGGTAAAATTGAATGTAATGGACTTCTGTACTAGCAGCAATACAATGATCCAGGACAATTCTAAGGGATTTATGGAAAAGAACGCTACCCACATTCAGAGGAAGAACTGCAGGAGTGGAAACACAGAAGAAAAACAACTGCTTGAATACATGGGTTGATGCGGACATGATTGGGGTTGTAGACTCGAAACAACCACACCAATGAAACTATCAATAATATGGAAATAGGTCTTGATCTATGACACATGTTAAAAGCAGTGGAAATGTGCATCAGCTAGTGGGGTTTGGGGTGGGGGGGTGAAGGGGAAAGTAAGAACATGAATCATGTAACCATGGAAATTTTTTCTAAAAAATTAAAATAAAATAAATAAAATGTGTGCTCTAGACATTTTTATTTTTGAATTACATTTCTGGGGAGAGTCAGGCCTAAGACAGGATTCAAATCTGGCCTCAGACACTTAACCCCCTGGCTGTGTGACCCCGGGCAAGTCACTTAACCCCCATTGCCTGGCCCTTAACACTCTTCTGCCTTGGAACCAGTATACAGTATTGATTCTAAGACAGAAGGTAAGAGTTTAAAACACATTATATTTAAGGAAATTGAAACTCACTGTGGTTGTGACATACCCAAGGTCATGAAATTACTAATAGAGGTAATACTATAACCCAAATCTCCTGAACCCTAAGAAGATGTTCCTTACACTATAACATAGTGAAATTCATGCCTCCTCTACTTTTGACTATTTGTAAAACCAGCAGTCCAAAGAACTTTGTTTCATAGGAAGAAGGTAGAAAACTAGTAAAAAAAAATATTAGAAACTAGGAGAATCATGGCTAGAAGGGACTTTAGAGATGATCAGATCCAACTCCATTCATTTTACAAGTGAAAAAATTGAGACCCAGAGAGGTTAAATGATTTGCCAGGATCACATAGATTTAAGCAAGAGGCACAGCCAGGATTTGATCATCTTCCTAGGTTCAAATCTGGCCCGAGACATTTAGTTGTTGTGTGACCCTGGGCAAGTTATTTAACTGTGTTGGCCTCAATATCCTCATCTGAAAAATGTGATGGAGAAGGAAATAGCAAACCACTGTAGTATCTTTGCCAAGAAAACCCCAAATGGGATCATGAAGAGTCAGGCATGACTGAAACAGTTTACAAGTGTAATTAAATACTCAACTTGTAATATGAAGATGAAAATACCAGTTGAGAACAATCGATAAAGATATGAAAGGGATGCATCATGTAATAATGGTAGCTTCAATTTAACTTGTTCAAATAAATCATTGAGGGTAAGAATGTGAAATGAAATTAAGAAAATATAGTGAAATTAAGAAAATATAGTCACAATTTATGTCAGAGATATTTTATGGATATAGAACAACTGTTACAATGAGGCAAAAAAGCCAGGAATACCTTGCAAACATTTGATCTCCTACCCAAATGGAAAGTCAAGGACAATACTGGTTTAGAATACAAATTCTTTTGCAAATCTTTACAGAGAAGAATAGTGAAAGATAATGAGTAGTATTGTCTCACAAAACAGTGAGATGCAAGTAAGCCAGTTTTGCCACCAGCTTAGTGTGAGAATCACTTAACTCAGATTATTTGAAGAACATTTAAAAATGAAACTTGGAGGAGATAAATAAATAGGTGAAACTTCAAGCAGATGTTTTTACATTTCTATAACAGATGATTTTCTTTGCCAGTGACAGTATAACCATCATATTTGGATTTCATGAACTGGAAAATGCATTAAAGAAGACAAAGAGAAGAGCAACTGAGTTTAACCATGTATAAACAGAGGAAATTCATATCAGAAGCAACCCAGTTTTGAGACCATTGAGGCATAGATTCTGAAGATACTGAAAAGAAAGAAAACTAAAAAAATTATTGGGGGAAAATCTGATCAGTTACTGACCCTACATGCCTATTTTTATATGTATAAAATTAATTGGTTGATCTATAGAAAAATTGAGGGAATCCTTGATGAAAATACAGTAAGGAAAGAGGAAAATTTGTTCAAATGTACAATGTTATTGTACAGCAGACTACATTTTCACATTCACATGAATTTTTAAAAGCTACAAATCCTACTGCTTATAGTATTTCATCTGTAAGTGAAATATATTTATAGAGGCTTTCCTCCCATAACATATATATGGTAAAATCATACAAGACTTCTTTTAAGGCTTCACAGAGAAATCATTGCTCAACAATTCTTTGACTATCAATAAGTGTACTTGGTGTAGCTTAATTCCACTGCTTTCTCATATTCTAGACCTTTCTAAAAACTGGTTGTTAGTATCTCCCCCACCAGAATTATATTATCAGTTGTTCTCAGTTGTGTCCATCAGTAATGAGTTGTTGGTCAGATGACCACATTTGGGAATGGCTAGTAAGCATCTGAGATCAGAGTTCAACTCAGGAAAAGTCTTCTTGATCCCAAGCCTAACTCTATCCCAGTGATGGTGAACCTTTTAGAGATGGAGTGCCGGAGCCAACCCCCATCCTACCCTCCCCAGATCAAGTGCTGTGTCACCTCCCCCAGAGAGCATGTGCTATGCTCCTCCCCCCCAAGTGCCAGATGCACCCTGCCCCCCCACCTTTACCTCACACAGGGGGGGAGAAAGCACTCCCATTGGACTTAAGAACATAGGCTATTTCATTTTTGTCTATATTCTCAATGCCTAGAACAATATAGGTGCTGGAAAAAGGTTTATTATTTGATCTAACATCCTTCTGAGTATTAATATGAGGCAGAAAGCAAGAAAGATGAATACTCACATAAGCTGTTCAGCTCTTCAAGGAGGATGTCTACTACAGAGTCCAAATAAACGAAGGATTCTTAATAGGTGATGAAGTTCTCCCAGTGCTGTTTGTGGATAACATTGGACTGGTTGCATCATATCTTGAAATATTACAGAACCTATTATGAGAGATATGCAACCTTTCAAAGGAGTTTCATGTAATAGTCCAAGGAGAAAAAAAACCCAAAACATGTTACATCACTTTTCCAAACTATGTATCATATGAAGCTGGGTAAACAGTGCAACAAGTAGATCAATATATATATTTTGAACAGATACTGTTGATGAATAATGGACCCAGAATAGAGTAGGAGGAAGTTAGTAGATTGGCTTGCATTTGGGAAATTGCACGACATTGCTAATAGTCCCAAACCACGTCCTGAAACAAAAACCCACCTTTTAACATCAATATTCTATTTGTGATGCTATATGGTTATGAATTATGGAGCAATTTCTAAAGAATCAAAATTTTGAGTGACCTAAAAGGCAATGGAGAGACTTAAGCTGGGAATGATAAATTATAGCAGATTACCAATGAAGACTTGTGTGCAAAGGGTGACAAAAATATAATCCAAGTGGCATGTATTTGGTTTTCCAAGCAAACTAATCCAGGTGGACTAGACATGTACTACGTGTAAAGACCAATTTATAACCAGTCTAAGCCTTCCATTGGTTCTCTTGTAATGTTAAAAGATCCAAAGGAAAATGTCTAACCTACTGGCAAGATTCCCTATGAAGTATTTTTGGGAGAACACAGGTGAAAGTTAAACAAGATGAGAGGTTGTAATTGGATCACAAGCTTCACCAACTTTATCATTCACATGAGCTTTCTCATTGATGTTAACATGTATATAAATTTTGAGAATATACAGTTTGAAGATAATTCCTTATGTTATACTTTTTTGTTTAAACCATGAATTCATCATATTTATCATAAATTGATTTCTTTTAATAACAGAATTACTTTTTTTGATGTCTGACTTCTTGTAAGCTCAGAAAATTGGAATAGTCTGGGGGAGAGGCCATGAATCCAAGAGAACTGCTGATACAAACAAGGCTAGTGACACCACTCTGCTTTGTAGAAGGCTCCCAGAAAATACAATGCCTCTGATGGTTTGTTTTCTGCTCTTTTGCTTCTATTTTGTCATCCTTTATTGAACTAGCAAACCATGTTTAGGTCAAGTGTGGTTATGATAAGAAAATTCTATGAGTTTGGTGATTCTACCTCTCTTGTGAAAGTATAGGATGTTTTTTTTATGCCAGAGCAGCTAGGATGAGTTTCTTTTTCTTTACTTAAAAATATAATTCAAAAATAAAGTTCTTAATAGTTGGTGATTGTTTTTAGCATGAGGATACCATGTGATGTGGTGTCTAGAGTAGTAAATTTAGCATTAAAAGTCTTAAAAAAATGAAAAAAATTTAAACCCTTACCTTACATCTTGGAGTCAATACTATATATTGGCTCCAAAGCAGAAGAATGGTAAGGACTAGGCAATGGGGATTAAGTGACTTGCCCAGGGTCACACAGCTAGGAATTGTCTGAGGCCAGATTTGAACCTAGGCTCTCTCGTCCCTAGGCCTGGCTCTTAATCTACTGAGTCACCTAGCAGCCCCCAGGATTAGAAGTCTTGAATATTGCTAGTTTTGCTATATGCCATATGAACCTAGGGAAGTCCTTTAACCTCCTTAATCCTGAGTTTCACCAAATGTAAGCAGGTATATCATTATTTATGTTGTCTATTTTATAGAGTTATCAGGAGAACCAAATATAATAAGGCATATAAAGGGATATATTTATCTTTCATCTCATGTGTAAATATTCTTATCTTGCATCATTTTCTAGTGTCTATATGACTAATTCATAATAATTCAATTTACATAAAACTTGGAAATTCACAAAGTTCGTTCTTTAAAACTGTGCTATAACAGTGGAGTGATATGGTAGGAGCACTGGACTAAGAGCTAGAGAATATGGATGTGAATCTTGACTGTATTTGGGAGCTTGAGTATGTTGATTTACATTTTTTGGGCCTTAGTTTACCCTCCTGTAAAATGAATGAACATACTATCGAAGGAACTGAATCAGATTGATCTTTATATAGTTGCTATAAATGAAGCCGGAGATCAAAAGGACATTGAGGCTAAAAGGAAGGACGACTCACTTATCTTCCCTGTTTCTCAAATCAAAGAATTGGAAGAGTAATATTTGAACCCAGTTCATCCTGGCTCCAAGAGTCTCTCTAACCACAGCACTATGCTGTATCAACTTAAAATTTCTACTCTATGTCTAAAAGTAAGAAGAAATTAGATTAAAGTAATAGGTAACCAAAAGGGGAGCCCAGAGGTGGGTGGTGGTCAAGAATGTGCTCCATGAATTAATGATGAAGAATTACTCAGAAGGAGTGGAATAAAGGATGTCACCAATGAGATCTTTGATGGGAAAAAATGACCTGGTCATGTAGGAGGGACAAAGGATAATGAATGGATAAAGTGTCCTTCTAGTTTCCACAAAATGTAAAGAGATGTTGAGCACATTGGGTGGATGGCCTGGGGATGATGTGTGAGCAGATGTGGACAAAATGACAGCATGAAAAGGCATGGATGGGTTGTGTACCACTGAAGAGCATACCTACATTGATAAGATCCCAAATTCATTAGGGCATCAAAGAATGTTCCTTCTGTGAGGTAGCTATTGCAAGTGTTATGATCTGTTCATAATGATGACAAAGAAACAGGCTTAAGACAAGGGACTTGTTCTTGGTTACATGACTTTTAAGTCTTGAGTTCAGGTCCTCTGACTCTATGAAGGTCTGTGCCTTTTCCAGGATAGAGTACTGTCTTTCTGACAGTAATTACAAAGCTTGGCATTTATTTAATAAAAGTCCTTCAAAGAACTTGTTATTTTCATATTTATTGTCATCCCTTTGGGAGTATTATTATCCTTTCTCTCAAGACAGAAATAGAATGAGAGAGATGTAAGATGACTTGCCCAGGATGCCATGCTCATACATCTTCTATATTTTGAGAGGGTCTAGACATGCAATTTCATTGGTGTAGAATTTCCATTGAGAAATACATAGAATTTATATAGTACTTTAAGGTTTGCAAAGCTCTTTTACAATTGTTATCTCATTTTACACTCACAGCGATTTTTGTTATTGGTAGGGTGTTATAATTGTCCCCCATTTTATAGATGAGGAAACTGAGGCAGACAGCAGTTAAGTGACTTGCTCAGAGTTGCACAGCAAGTATATGAGGCCAGATTTGAACTGTGGCTTTCTTGACCGCAGCTCTAAACTACCACCTGCCTAGAATATCAACTCTATCAACCAATATCGATGGATTTGCAATCAATCTGCAATTTTTCTATATATTGTATCTTAGAAAGTTTCCAGGGACACTAAGGTTGTTACTTGCCCAGAGTCCCACAGTCGGTATGTTTCATCGGTAATATTTGAACCCAGTTCATCCTGCCTCCAAGGGTACCTCTAACCACAGCACTATGCTGTATCAACTTAAAATTTTTTTAAATCATGGAATTTGAATTCTAGGACTCTTTATAATAGGCAACACTCTTGATTCTTTCTTTCTAGGTGTGTATCCATGATGAAGGATGGAATTTTACCTTCCACCATTCATACTTTTTACATGGCTGCCTGCAAGGTAACTCATGCTGGAAACCTACCACATGTTCCTAGCTTAGTTCTTAGCTGTTCTTACATTTGGCATTAGCTCTTTTCAATGCTTAAAATGCCAATGTGTGTGTTTTTCTTTAGCATCTGATACATGCATGAATCAGGTATTTATAAATCTATAGAATGCATCTATTCATGGAAACATTAGAACTAGTTAAATTCATTTTTTTTCAATCCTTACCTTCCATTTTTGAATCAATATTGTGTATTTTGGACTCTAGGAATAGGCAGAAGAATAGTAATGACTAAATAATGGGGGGTTAAATGACTTACCCAGGGTCACACAGCTAGGAAGTGTCTGAGACCAGATTTGAACCCAGGACCTCAGATCTCTAAGTCTGGCTCTCAATCCACTGAGTCACCTAGCTGTCCCCATTCTTGAACTAAAATTCACTCTATGATCCAGATTGGACAAATCACACAGAACTCCAGACACATACTCACTAAGACAGAATATGATAAGATTCTTATTTCCCTCATTTTATATTTGTCCTTATTAATTTTCATCTTAGATTCAATCCATCATATCCTAAGCTGTATTTGATGTATTATTTTGGAACTCAAAGAATATTACAATGAAAGAGATATTAGAGGGATCCTCTAGTTAAATCTCCTATTTACATTTGAGAACTGAGTCCCAGAAGAAGTAGCAACTTTCCCAAGGACACACAGTGGCAGCAAACTAAGATCTCCAGATTCCTAGAGTCCAAAGTTATTTTCAAATAGGAAAAGTTTGTTTACAAAATCTCTTCTTATAGAATTATCCCTTTCCCCTTAGAATCTTTCTTCCCCTAGGATTTTCAAATTGTCCCAAGATATACTCCCAAATTCTTCATTCTCTAAAAATTTCAAATCCATTTTTCCTTTAAAAATTGTTTTGCTCTCTGTCCATACACTCGTAGTCTTGTTCTCAGAGGCCAGTAAATCTGACAAACTAATATGATCAGAAGTACATTGTAGCCTGCTCACACAAAGCCATGAGAACAGACTGTAAAATGTTCACTATACGGACATTAGTTTTTGGAGACCCAGTTGTTTACTAGCACACTCCTGTTAAAAAACCGACTGGAAAAATCACTTAAGTCAGAAGACCTGGATTTGAATCCCAGCTCTCCCATTTACTAGCTGGTTATGTTAATTTACATTCATGGCATTTCATTTTCTCACGTATAAAACAAAGATAATAGTACTTGCATGGTTGCTGTGAGATTCAAGTGGAAGAATATTTATAAAAGACTTTGAAACAAAAACTGCTATAAAAATGTCAGCTGTCATTCCATCCCTACTGCAGGATAAATACTGCCTTAATCAAAATGCCAGTGATTCTGACTGGTCAGACAATCAGTCTGACAGAATTTCTGTTTGAGAGCAAAACGGATAATAGGGAAAATATTTTTGGTGGATCTTTCAAATTGCACAAGTCCAGGGATGTGCTGGCACCAGCTTATACTGGCTCAGGAGAACTGTATTAAATTTTCAAGCATGCACATTTATACCCCTAAAATCAGCAAATTCTCCAGATCAGGGCTTGATATATTATTTTGCTGGTTGATTTTGTTGACTTTAAAAATTGATGGAGAAAATATAAAAAATGCAAATTAAACTTAAAAGTGTGTCAAATATATGGTTTTTTAGAGAGCCATTTGTTAAAGTTCCCAATATATCCCTGAATTCATGCTTTCTTAAAAGGACTGACATGTCTCTCAATTGTGAAAGTCTTCAACTCAACATCTAGAACAATGCTGATTACCTAAAATGTCTCATCTAGAACCTTAAGGATGCCCCTATTTAGTGTTATGAAAGAAATAGGTATCAGGAATTACATGTAATCCCAATTTGTGAATAAATGCTGATGTACAAAACCACTTGATGAACTTTCCTGAATGAAGGAGAGAGAGAAAATTAGGTATCCCAAACTGGGGACTTATTTCCCTTTGGTACAGTAAAATATGTTGGAATTAGGGGTCAGAGGACCTGGATTTGAATTCAGATTTTGTTGACTTCTATCTGGGTGATCTCCTGGGCCTCCGTTTGCTCAATTGTAAAATGAAGAATTTTGACTGGATGATCTCTGAAGTCCCCTTTGAAACCTTGTGGAAATTAAAAAAAAAATTCTGTCTTCCTCCTATGCTTCCTGCCTTGTACAAAAGGATTACCTCAAATATTTAGTTTCCTTTTGTTTTTTCTATCAGTTTTATTTTCTTTTGCAATATCCTTCCTTGCTTTTCTTTGTATATTTGTCACAAGTGCTTTATTTTTCTTTCTTTCCATGAGGGGAGGAGGAGAAAATTTTTTTCAGTCTTTTTCTTTTTTTTATTCTAATTTTGAATATTTTCCCATAGTTACATATTTCATGTTCTTTTCCCCTCCCCCAAACCTCCCTAATCCTTAGCCGACGCACAATTCCACTGGGTTTTTCAGTCCTAATTCCATATTATTGATAGTTGGACTAGAGTTATCGTTTAGTGTCACATCCCTAATAATATCCCCATCAGCCCACGTGATCAAGCAGTTGAGGAGGAGAAAATTAAGTGCTTGTTAATTGGGGGGGGGGGGGGAAGTTAAAACAAATATCGCCTTTGTTGTTGAACTCCATACTAGGTTAGTTTTTAACTAGTTAAATGGCTTTAATGCTAGGTCTCGCCACAAGGTGGTGCCCAGAGCTCATCAGTGACTTGACAAAACCCTTTTTCCTTCATCTCAATCAGTACAAGGAAGAATCACTTATTTCGGCCTGTGAGAAGTGGCTAGAAATGAACTTGGTTCCTCTGATTGGGAAGCAGATCCACCTCCGGACAATACCTCAAGAACTACTCCAGAAAGTACTCCGATCAGACAGGTCAGTCTTCAATGGGTCTCTCTTTTGAGGATTGAAGACTTGGGAGGGATCTAGAAATACAGAACTGGGCAGTAGATAGCTAAAGGCGGGGAAAAGAAAGTTTTATTTAGGAACTGCTAAGACTAGCAGTCTCATTCTTATTCCCTAAAAGTATTCGTATTCCCTAGGACAAAAGATGAAATGGGAGGTATATGGGTATCTCTTCTGGTCCTTTCCAGTCTAATAAAGGGAATATTCTCCTTTTAAACCCTAGATTAGATTTCCCTCTGTGTAAATGAGGGGAGAGAGGATGAAACAGATCATAGCAATGGCCATGATCATAGATCCCAAGTCAGAAAGGATCTCAGAGGTTATCTAGTCTTGCATTTTCATTTTATAGATGAAGAAACTGAGGCACAGAGGTTAAACGGATTGCTTAAAGTCATGCAGGTAGTAAACAGAGCTGGGAACCTATGTGGACTTCTCCTCAGGGATGGATATGAAAAAGTTCTTTTTATCATCCATCTCCAAGGCTCATCCTTCTTTCCACTATACCTTATTAGAAATGTCCACCCCTGATTAGGTCATGTAGAGATAGTTGGGAGTATGTGCCCCCTTCCCCATTTTCTACCTATTCTTTTCCCCATTTCATTCAGTACAAGAAAAATCCTCCTCCTGGTTCTAACACTCCAAATTCCCAAGAATGCTTCTTATGGGGGGGATGAATCTCAAAAGTGAGAATTGAATTTCACCAGAGATCTCACTAAAATTTTAGGTGTTCAATTTGAAATAAATGTTTTCCTCACATCCCCTCCATGGAAAACATTCAGATTTTTTTAATCACCAGCAGAACAACTCTCAAGAGTTATATCATTAGTCAATTCTTATTCCAGAACAGCAGATTCTAGAGGACAGGACAGTTGATTGTCATGTTTATCTTTAATGGAGAATGAACTTGGCAGAGCATTCTTCCTTCTCTCTTGGCTGTAAGATGCTTTGTTATCAAATACGGCCTCACTAATTCAGGACCCAAGACTTGATGCTGGCAGAGGCCTTCATTCAATACATCATCCTCTTTCTGGGTGCAGCAAAGAAAATGTTTCGAAATGGTTGGATTAAAGATAAACACGTCTTCTCTTGCACTTTCAAAACATTCCCACTCCCTTGGAAAGAGTGTGCTGTTGTACCCTGGTAGTATTTGACCAAGGGCGGAAGGGTGTTAAGGGGAAGTGGGGAAACATTTGACCATGAGCCAGAAAATTGGAGGTGAGATGAAGACTTAATTTGAAAATTACTGCAGGGATGGAAAAGAGGCCAAGAAACTGAAATGTCTAGCGTCTCATTTCCAAAACTAGGGTAGTTGTGACTGACTTGTGTAAACTGGCTCCTTTCCCCTTTTGTCCAATCCAAAGTTTTGTCTGTACAGTGCGTACCAAAATTACTACATACTCATTTCAGTGTTCTGTAAATAGCACCCATCCCTGGATGAGTTGAGATTTGGATGGCCAACTCTGTTGGAAGGATGAAGCCCAATGACCAAAACTTACAACTGACCAAGATCCTTCATGCCTCATCCAGACAATCTCCAGAAACCTCATTTATGAAATACTGAAATTTGAAGAGATAACCAGACAGTGCAGGAGACAAACATTCTTAAATAGCTTTTATAAGGATGGGCGTGATTGGCTTACCTTGTTTAAAAAAAAAATGTGGAATCTCCCTAGTTCCAGTCTAGCTTTTAGTTTCCCAGGCTTCCTTTAAATCTTACTTTCTACGGGAGACCTTTCCCAGCCCATCCACCTGCTGGAGACTTCTCCTCTCCTATGTATGTATTTCGCGTGTACCTGTTTATTGAGATGTTGCCTGCCCTCATTAGAATGTAAGACCTTTGGGGCCAGGGACTTTGTTTGCCTTTTCTTTATATCCCCAGAGCTTAGCACAATGCCTGACACATAGAAGGTACTTAATAAATGTTTGCCTTAACTTGGTTGGTTGGTACAGATTATCTGAGATAAAATGGATAAATTTGGTTTAGTTCCAGGAAGACAGGTCTGTTCTATGAAGAGAAATCTTTGAGATAAAAAGGGCTTTGGTTGAAGATGCCAAATGCTGGAGCCCTGGAGATGACACTTCTTATTCACTCACCTAACCTACACTGCTAGTTAACTTCTAATTGGTGCGGGGGATAGAGAACTAGCCTTGGAACCTGAGTTCAAATTCTGACTGAGATGGTCACTGTGTGTTCCTGCGCAAGTTACTTAACTCTGTCATCCTCAGTTTCCTCATCTGTAAAATGAAGATAAAAAATAGCCCCCACTTCACAGGATGAAATGAGATAATCCATGTAAAGCATTCTGCAAATCTTAAGGCACCACATAAATACTACTAATTATTATTTTATTATTCCATCTGAGGGTCAAGGTACACCCTTCCCCAAGAATTGCCCTTATGAAACTTTGGGGACTGCTTGGGTGTTTGGGAATTAATATTTGGAGTTGAGGGCTATTTGGATTCTTAGGTAGACTCTCTCTCAATTTTTCCATTAGATCCTAGTCTGGTTCTGTTCATCTCATGACTTCCCTCTCTCCCCCCATTCCATGTTGCTTGTACTTCCATTTCTTTTGGGGGAGGGGGAGTTCTCTCCTTTCAATAAACATCCCAAAGTAAAATATGTATGGTTTTCTGGAACTTCATCTGTAGTGTTTTTTCTTTAATTTTTTTGTTTACTTGGGCATTCAGTGGGAAATTAATTTTCTTCTGAGAGGTCACCACTAGGTTAGTCTGTTATGGAAACTCCCAAGCCCTATGTAACCCTCTTTCTTAGCTGTATTTCACTGGAACATATAGTCCTCATGTAATTTCAAGAACAGAGACAACCTCCAATCATCAACTAGTTCAATCCTCATTCTTCATGAAAAATAATTCACAGGAGAGCTAGGTGGCTCAGTGCATAGAGTGCCAGACCTGTAATTGAGAGGACCTGGGTTCAAATTTGGCTTCAGACACGTCCTGCTTGTGTAACCCTGGGCAAGTCACTTAACCCCAGTTACTTTGCCCTTATCACTCTTCTGCCTTGGAACCAATACTTGTATTGATTCTTAGAAGATTTGAGTTAAAAGAAAAAAACAATCTATTCATACCATCCCAGAATGCTATCACTTATCTTAAAAACATTTCCTCAGGGTTTTAATAAGTAGTCTGTATACTAGGAAAATCACTAATTATGAAAACAAAGATGGTGCTTGATAGAGAAAGCATCCATTCCATTACTCAGATCTTGACTTCCTAAGCTCCTTTAAAGAAATTCTTATTTTAAAGATTGGATCTTCATTTCTTGCCCAGGCTGCCACTCATTACTCTCACTACTGATTATTCAACTTTGACCTGCTCCTTATCAAACCTGGAACAAGTCATCCCTGGTGAACTGGCAGCCCCTTCCTCCTGGGGCCTCACCATAGTAATGCTGTAGCTCAGAGTCTTTAATTTAAGAGTTCCACCTGCCTCAGTCTCCCAGATTGCAAGGAATCCAAACATGTGCTTCAGACCCAGATGAAGGACCTGCTACTAAAAGGATCCTTCCAGATGCTTAATGATTTCTGAAACTATTTATTACCTAGCAATTAAAAAGATACCCACTGTAGTTACCCACTGTAGTTGGGCATTAGCCAATACAGCTAAAGACCAAACTCTGGTAAACGTCTACAGTTCCTGAGTAAGTAATCAGCTGTTGCCTCAATCGGGGTCCTCTTTTCACTTTTGTAAAAGGGTAGATGCTTATGTGTCTTTAAGGTTTGTGAAGCCTTTTACACATTATCTCATTTTGTCCTTCCAACAGCCCTACAGGTATTATTGTCCCCACTTTCCAAATAAATAAACTGATCTGAAGAGAGACTAAGTAATGATACAGCCAGAAAGTGATGAAGCTGGGATTCGAGGCTAGATTTCTGCTGACTCCCACCAAGTGTAGATACCTTCTTGCTACGTCATGTTACTTTTATTATAAAAAACTTCCCTCTCTGCTTTTTTAAGGGGGGCAGATTTAACTAGATTATATCATAATTAAAGCTATTTGCATCCTTGAGTAAATAAAAGTGTATTTAAATTCCTTCTTGGTATTATTTAAAATTCTTGTAAACTTAACTTTAAACACCAACAATAAGGCATATTTGAAAAACTGAAAACATGAATAAATATTTATAATGTCCAGAGAAATTTATTACTTACTCTCTGTGTATATCTTCTCTTCATCCTTCCCTCAAAAAAGTCCAAATTTTATATATCTGATTTTACAGAGAAGAAACTAGAACAAACCTTTAATATGCCAAAGTCATAGAATCTCAGAGTTGGAAAGGATCTTTATGTCAACCTTTAGCCAGACAAGAATCAATAAAATACCTGACAAAAGGTCATCTGGCATTTTCCTGAAGTTCCTGAAATAAGTGGTGGACCACTACCAGGAGCCTACCTGGAAGCAGTTCAACCTGCTTCTCAAAAGCTCTGGATAAGAAATTTTACTTTATAAGGAACCAAAGTCTGTTTTTGTTGTTGTTGTTGTTGTTGCCAATTCCACTCATTCTCTCACTTGGGTTTAAGCAGAACAAATCTAAAACTTCTCACTATGGATCCCTTCAAAAACCTGAAAGGGGTTTTAATGTAACTTTTAACCTTTAAAATCCTTGCTTTTCCTTCTCCAGGCTATGTAGCCCTACTTCCTTCAACTAACTCTGACACTAGCTTTTCACTGTCCTAGTTGCCCTTTTCTGAATTGGCTCCAATTTAGAAATGTTTCTTGGGGCAGGTAGAATGATGTAGTTAGTGGACAGAGAGCTGAGTCCAGAATAAGGAAGACCTGAATTCAAATCTTGCCTCAGGCTAACTATATGACCCTGGGCAAGTCACTTTATACTTCTGTCTGCCCTGGTTTCCTCATTTGCAAAATGTGGATAATAATTTCCCCTTTAGGATAAAATTTGTAAAGTGCTTTAGTGCAATGTCTGGCATGTAGTAGGCACTTAATAAATATCTGGGGTATTGGGAATTCAATTCCACTCAATAAACATTTATTAAATATTACAAGGAAATTGAAACAGGCAAAAATTATCAGCACCTGGAGGAATCTGTAAGGTTCCTGAGTTAAGGTTTGGTCTAACATAAACATACTCTGACAAAAACAGAGTACAGTGGCAAACATCTCCACCCTTATCTATGACTGTAGGTCTGTTGTGACATCCCATTATTGTGGTCTTGATCACTGTAGCCTCCTGTTGATTCATATTGATCTTTCCTTCTATTACTATACAGCCTCAATATTCTTTTTTTCAAATGAACTCTCATGTAAACACACTCTTATCTTAGACTAAAGTTGATTTTCAAATCAAGTATAAGATTTTAAATTTATCCTGATAAATATTAACATAAATTACACTTAAAAGTAATTTTTATTTTTTTTTAGTTCTTTATTTTATTAATTAATTTGGAACATTTTCCATGGTTATAGGATTCATGTTCTATCCTTCCCCTCCTCCTACCCCCTCCCATAGCTGACGCACAATTCCACTGGGTTTTTTTTAAGTAATTTAAAATGAAATTAATTTTCTCTTTTTTGATTTTTTCATTACTACTTTTCTTTCTAAATGTTCCCCAGCTATCCCTGTAATAATACAGCTTAGAATTTTCCAGGAGTTCACTGGCCTGTAGTATACCTAAAATTTGTTAGCATGCTATTGTTCCAACCAGCACCTGTGGCTAGACTACTCCAAAGACAACTGGACTAGCCAGGAAGTCGTTCTATAAATTTGAATTCCTAAAATATATTAATATTTGCTATTATTATGACCAGCACACATGCTTAGACCACCCCAAAGACAAGAGAACATCTACAGCTTATAAACACATATAGACCTTTATTTTATGTATATATTTTATTTGTGTTTATTTAAATACATAAATATATGTATATACGTATGCATACACACACATATCAACTGCCTGGCATATGACTGTTTAATTATATAAGCAGGCCATTTTCCCAACTCACAATCTTAAAACTACCAACCTTGACCTAGGGGAGGACTCATTAAGCAACATTAAAATACCCCACATTTATGCTCATATGCTGACTCATTGGGCTATATGTAAAATGGAGATTGAGTAGGGATTGGGGGAGATCAGATTCTACTTCTGACACTTATTACCTGTGTGACTTTGGGCAAGTCATTTAGCCTCTTCATCTGTAAAAGGAGGAATTCGGACTAGATGGTTTTTGAAGTTCCTTCTAGACCCAGATCTGTGATCCTGTCATCTTATGATCTCAAGATCATATCTCTTCCTCAGCAAGTTCTCTCTGAAAAAGAATTATTGTGGTCCTGGTACACCATTATCTCAAAGGATGCTAACCCAAATATGCGCCTAAACCCACTGGATCCCAATACAGGAACCAAAATAAAAAGTCTTGCTTAAATAATTATCCTTCGCAGTATGAATGGAAACAGGATCTTAATTTATATGTTTGTTTAGTAGGAGACATGTCAAACCTTAACTTAAAAACTTGCATAACTCAAGCACAGACCATTTTAATTTAGACCCCAATGGGAATGGATCATTTGACAGCTCCTTGATCCTCTAAATCTTAAAAAATTCCTCTCTCATGGGACAGCACAGCATTAAGCTCTGTAGGAATTTTCCCTTTCCTGCTTTGACATTATTACATGATTTTTTCTTACCGAGGTCAAATCCAAATGCACCAGCAGATGACATAAAAACCAGATACCAAGTAAAAGTCAGCTCTGCACTTGCCAAAAATAGCATAAAATGGTGGTGATATTTCCACTGTCCTTTCTGAAAACAGATTCAGGCTTTCACAGGCTTTCCATCCACCATTGCCATCAAAAGTGGCAGCTGAAAGAGGCATCAACAGAGCAGTGAATATAGAGGCACGCACAGAACAAGACAGAAATAAGGAGGATACCATCAGCCACAGTTAGGAAATGCAAATTAGTTCCAGTACAATTAAATTAGATCTATGGATTGCAAAGTCACAGAAGGTTAAGGAACTAAAGTTGTAGGAGAGTGGGAGGTTTGAACATTCCTGACTTTTCAAGCTTGTGGTTATGGAAAGCAGCCACATTCTCTCATGTATCATTATCCCATATAGTATACCTGTTAAAGCAAACTAGGCTAGATGGTCCATGAGTCAGACCAATGTGGCAATTCTTATGTTTTTTTTAAATTAAAAAAAATTTTAAATATCTTTCCATGGTTACATGATTCATTTTCTCTACCTCCCCTTTTCCTTCCCTGCCTCCTAGAGCTGACAAGCAATTCCACTGGGTTATACAAATGTTATCACTTGATACCCATTTCCATATTATTCATTTCTGTAACAGAGCAATCTTTTAAAACCAAAACCCCAAATCATATACCCATACAAACAACTGATTAATCATGTATTTTTCTTCTGTGTTTCTACTCCCACAGTGCTTTCTTTCAATGTGGATAGCATTCTTTCTCATACATCCTTCAGGATTATCCTGGATCATTGCATTGCTACTAGTAGCAAATTTGATTATGTTTCATTGTTCCACAGTGTTTCAGTTTCTGTGTATAATGTTCTCTCGGTTCTGCTCATTTCACTCTACATCAGTTAATGGAGGTCTTTCCAGTTCATATAGGAATCAAGCAGTTCATCATTTCTGATAGCACAAGAGTGTTCTATCACCATCATATACCTCAATTTGTTTAGCCATTCCTCAGTTGTGGGATACCCCCTCATTTTCCAATTTTTTTATCACCACAAAAAGAGAGTGGCTGTGAATATTTTTGTACAACCCTTTTTTATTATCACTTTGGGGTACAAACCTACTAGTGGTATTGCTGGATGGGCATGCATTATTTTAAGACTCTTTGGGCATAATTCCAAATTACCTTCCAGGATGGTTGGATCAATTTACACCTCCACCAGCAATGCATTAGTGTCCCAATTTTATCACATCCCCTCTAGGATTTGTTTTTCCCATTTACTGTCATATTGGCCAATCTTCTAGGTGAATTCTTATGTTTTTATTGAAACACCATGACTAATCCCACTTTTCTCAGGTAGGAGCTCAAATCTAACCTTTCATTTTAGCAAAATAACATAGCATAACATAATAAATATAATATAGCATATGTGATATGATAAACTATTATAACAATAATTATAATGATATGTTAATACTAATGTACAATGCAAAGTCCCTTCTAGTTCAAAATTCTGTAAGTAATGTTCTCTCTTGAAATAGTTCTCAGCATTTTCTTCATTACACTATTTGTTACAAGTACGAAAGATTAGTAAGGATCTGTTTTTCTAAATAATTTATTTTCTGTCTTTTTTTTTTGATCAGGGTATTTACTTTCAGTGAGTTTGATCTTCTAAAAACAGCACTATACTGGGTCTATCTCCAACTAAACCTCAAAATTCAATCAGTTCCAATCTATGAAACTGTCCTGGCGTTTTTTCACAGGTAACAAGCCTCAAATGTTAGTTATTATGTAAAACAACAACAATCACAAACTTCAACATGACTTCCCATGAGATGATGGAACTGTGAGTTCTATAATTTAAGAGTAGAATGCAATTTTGTTATGAGATATAAGATTTGAGGATGGATTTTAGCAAATTATTTATTTAGAAACATAAATATAGCTGTTATAAAAGGACCATATGGTTCTGCAAATTTGTTTTATGTTGAATAATAAGCATTATATAGTTGGTATATATTATATGTGTATAATATATACCAGAAAAGAAATACTTTGTTGGTCTTAAAATACCTTATGTTTGAAGTGTATTTTAATTAGGTGTCCTTATTTAAACTACACTAGCAGAACAAAATACTATTTGATTACAGAGCAATTAAATATGCATATTTCGAAAGGACAATGATTGAAAGGTCAGAAGATCAAGGTTGAGTGCTAGTTCTTACAACAATTAACTGTGTGACTTTGAATCAATCACTTCAACATTTTTCCCCACTTATGTAAAATGTAGGAGTTGGACTAGATAATCTCTAGGGTAGTGGTCCTTAAACATTTTGGCCTTGGGACCTTGTTATACTTTTAAAAATTATTAGGCGAAAGGGGGCAGCTAGGTGACTCAGTGGTATGAAATCAGGATTAGAGATGAGAGGTCCTGGATTAAAATATGACCTCAGACATTTCCTAGCTGTGTGATTCTGAGCAAGTCCTTTAACTCCCATTGCCCAGCCCTTACTACTCTTCTGCCTTGGAACCAATTCACAGTATTGATTCTAAGATAGAAGATTATGGTTAAAAAAATTTATTAAAGACCCCAAAGAGCATATGCTTATGTGGGTTGTAACTGTTGATATTTATTACATTAGAAATTAAAACTGATATATTTTTAAATATTTAATCATTAAAATAACAAATCTATACATTAACACAAATAGCATTTTAATAAAAACCATATTTTCCAAAATAATAAAAATTTAGTGAGAAGAGTAGCATTGTTTTATATATTTAATTTTTTATTTATTTGTTTATTGCTTTGTATCTCTCTCTCTCCCTTCCCAACAATGGAGAAGGCACCACTTGACAAAAAAAAAAGTATGTATGTATAAACTATGTATAAAAAAGTATGTATATTGTGTTTCTGTTTATCAGTTCTTTCTGTGAAGGTGGACATTCACACTGTTCTTCAAACATTAATTCTGTATATATAAAGTGCTCTCTTTGCTCTACTCATTTTGCCTTCCATAATTTCATGTATTTCACTTTTTAAAAAATTAGCCTGCTCATCATTTTTTATGTCCTAGTAGTATTCCATCACCACCATATACCACAAATTGTTCAACTATTCCTC
The DNA here is from genome assembly GCF_016433145.1 of Gracilinanus agilis. NCBI lineage: Eukaryota > Metazoa > Chordata > Mammalia > Didelphimorphia > Didelphidae > Gracilinanus > Gracilinanus agilis. Next base: position 636,216,601 of record NC_058131.1, read on the forward strand.
AATTGATAGATATCCCCTCAGTTTCCAGTTCTTTGCAACCACAAAGAAAGCTGCCCAAATTATTTTAGAACATGTAGGTTCTTTTTCTTTTTCCCTGATCTCCTTGGGAAACAGACCCAACAGTGGTATTGCTGGGTCTAAGAGTATACACAATTTTATAACTCTCTGAGCACGATACCAAATTGCTATTTAACATATTTTTGCAAGTCTCTTTAATGCGTGGTTATTAGAAGATAACTGGGTTCTCATATCTGCTTCTGCATTCCTACATATTGCTTTGGTTGAAGTATATAAAGAAAATTTGGTCTCATATTATTGGAAAAGAGAAAAGTATTTCAATAGGCAGATAACATCTTAGTGTTATTTTGAAAGTAGTTTTGACCTCAACCCCTAGAAAGGATCTTGAGGACTCCCAAGTGTCTACAAACCATACTTTGAGACTTGCTGTTCTTAGAGATCTTTCAGATAAGACATTCTACTAGTTTTTGGTTTTCTAAAACCATGTATTTTTAACAATTATTTATCACCCACATTGAAAAGGATGAAAGAAAGACTTTATATTGGAAAATAACCTGTCCAATGAAACAGGACCTGGAGAACAGTGATGGGGTGATATAAACAGATGTTACGGGTATACTAGTACTGCTGGGAGTCTAGAACAGTGTTGTGGGTTCTTAGCTCAATGAACAAAACAGCTTAGAATGGCATCTTGGGAGTACATCAATGTTTCCATGATCTTTTTAGCAGTCCTTACCAGTGTCAATTGCAATCTATCATATCCAGTCACTAGAGTGGGTTTCTCTGTTAAAATTTTTTTTTAAATTTCTTTTTGTGGCATCTCACAGATATCAAGCCATACTTTGGCCATCTCTCTGTTGCCCTGTGCTCTTACTGAATGGTCCATCTCCTTTTCCATTCATTCCAGCTTTTTTTTAAACATTTATTAATATTCATTTTTAACATGGTTACATGATTCATGCTCCTACTTTCCCCTTCACCTCCCGCACCCCCCCACCCATGGCCGACGCCCATTTCCACTGTTTTTATCATGTGTTGTTGATCAAAACCTATTTCCAAATTGTTGGTAGTTGCATTGGTGTGGTAGTTTCGAGTCTACATCCTTAATCATGTCTACCCTAACCCATGCGTTCAAGCAGTTGTTTTTCTTATATGTTTCCTTTCCTGCAGTTCTTCCTCTGAATGTGGGTAGCATCTTTACCATAAATCTCTCAGCGCTGTCCTGGGTCATTGCATTGCTGCTGGTACAGAAGTCCATTACATTTGATTTTACCACAGTATATCAGTCTCTGTGTACAATGTTCTTCTGGCTCTGCTCCTCTCACTCTGCATCAATTCCTGGAGGTCTCTCCAGTTCGCCTGGAACTCCTCCAGTTTATTATTCCTTTTAGCACAATAGTATTCCATCACCCGCATATACCACAATTTGTTCAGCCATTCCCCAATTGAAGGGCATACCCTCCTTTTCCAGTTTTTTGCCACCACAAAAAGCACAACTATAAATATTTTCATACAAGTGTGTTTATTTATGATCTCTTTGGGGGTACAAACCCAACAATGGTATGGCTGGATCAAAGGGCAGGCATTTTTTATAGCCCTTTGAGCATAGTTCCAAATTGCCAGCCAGAATCATTGGATCAGTTCACAACTCCACCAGCAATGCATTAATGTCCCAATTTTGCCACATCCCCTCCAGCATTCATTACTCTGCCCTTCTTTCATTTTAGCCAATCTGCTAGGTGTGAGGTGATACCTCAGAGTTGTTTTGATTTGCATTTCTCTAATTATTAGAGATTTAGAACACTTTCTCATGTGCTTATTGATACTTTTGATTTCTTTATCTGAAAATTGCCTATTCATATCTCTTGCCCATTTATCAATTGGGGAATCATTCCAACTTTTGATGATCCTTTATTTTAATTTGTTTATGCAAATAATTTTAGATAAAATCTGGCACCTGCTTGCACTCACATCCGGTCATACTCTTGCTCTTTGGATCACCTGTAGTTGTGGCTCTGCTGAAGTTGTGGTGTTCCACTATTTTCAGTTGTTAACTGACTTTTTAGGAATTGTAGAAAAAAGAAAGAAATAAAATAACATGAATATTGTTCTATATAGCAACTCTGAAATCCCTGGTTCTTTTAGCTCTGATAACTCATTCAATAAGAATTTATTGAGTGACTATTGTATGCCAACTGCAATGCTAGGATTTAACATATATAGACAAAAATTAAACATACATATTCCAGTCCATAAAAATTAATTTTAATTAAGATTATTTAGAGGATAAGGAAGACTTGATAGTGAAAGTAGTGTTTAAGTTAAACTTTGAAAGAAACCAAGGATTATAAATGATAGAACTAAGGAGGGAATGCATTCTAGACCCAAGGGAATCAGTCAGTGCAAGGGCACAGAAATAGGAAAAGTGGAGCCATGTATAAGGAATATCAAGGAGTCTAGTTCGGCTGGACTGCAGTGTGCATGAAGGGAAATGATATGTATAAGATAAAGATTAAAAAGTAGGTTAGGGCCAGATCATGACGGACTTCATATCTTAAATAAAGGCATTTATATTTGATCTTGGCAGTGATGTGGAGACACTAGAATTTAATAAGAAGGGAAGAGACATGACCAGATATGCACTTTAGAAAAATCAGTTTCTGAAGGATGGATGGAAAATGATATAAGGAGGTAAACTGGAAGGCAATTACAATAATCTAGATTCCAGACAAATGGTTAGAAGGACCTAAACTAGGATAGTGGTCCTACAGAAAAAGATATATGGGAGAGTTGTTTGAGGGATGACATGATAAGGTTTGGCAATTGAATGGATAAGATGAGTGAGAGTAAGGACCATAGTATGACTCCTTAGCTTCAAACCTGGATAACCAGAAGGCTGGTAGTAAAGTACCCTTGAAAGAAATGGGGAAGTTCAGAGGAGGAAAGCATTTGGAGGGAAATATAATGAGTTCTTTTTTGGACAAATTTAGCTGAAGCGTGTGAGATCCAGCTTGATCTGTGAACATTTGATTATGGAGGTCTTGAGCTCAGGAAAGAGATTTAGGGCCAGAAATCTAAGTCTGGGAGATATCAGGATAGATATGATATTTAAATCCTTGTAAAGTGATGAGGTCACCAAGAGAATTTAGAGAGAGAAGAGAAAAGGGTCCAGGACAGAGCACTCTCACAGTAAAAGGGCACATGATGATCCAACAAAGGAGACAGAGAAGGAGCCGTCAGACAAGTGGGAGATGAACCAAGAGAGAGCAGTGTTACAAAAACCCAAAGAAAAGAGGATATTTCAGAGGAAAGGGTAATAACACCGTGTATTAGTTTGGTGTTAGGAAATTCTTATTCTTGGTAGAAAATGTCTCTGACTGCTATGCCTTCTGAGCTCCAGTGTCATGAAATTATGGAATAATAATCATCCACTGCCAAAGACAAAAATAATAGGTTCTACAAAGCTAGCAATCTAATTGCAGCCTCATGCTGTTGCCTAGGAGTAGGCTGAATGTCCCCATGCTACCTGAGAGAATAGGTCAGTTCTAGGGTTCCCACAGCATGCTGGAAGTCTAGGATTAGGAAAAAGTTCTTGCTTTGGCTCAGCTCCCAGGATGAATCGAAGCTATTGCACCCCAGATTCACCAGATCTCAGCACTATCTAATGGCATAATATTCACCGTTCCTCGTGGGTAATGATACTTTCCAGATCATCCACAACTCCACTCTTCAAGTATAAGGTGTTTGAGAACAGAGACTATTTTCCACTTTCTTGTTTTTACATACCTAACATAGTGTCTCAGACATAATAGGCACATGGTAAATGTTTAATTAAATTGCAATAAATAGCGGCATGGTGTTGTGGCTAAAGGAAGACCTGGAGTCAGATCCCACTTCTGACATATAGTAGCTACAAGTCACTTAACTTCTTGGTGCTCAATACAACTGTTTGAGATATTATGCCACAGAGAAAGTATCAACCTGCATTAGTAGAGTTTTCTCACCTGGGAATTCCCAATACCAATGAACTCACAGGTCCAGTCGCTATCCCTCTCTCTGGATTATTTAATAAACATCAATTATGGTCATCCATTTTTAACCAAAGTTCTTCTAGGTTGGTGTATCATTTTGAAAGCAATGAGTCAGATTTCTGGCATAGCGGTGCATCGTGTTGACTAAAGCATCCATCTTTAATGCCTTCTTTTTTGGTCCAGCTGTCAGAATTAAACATATTTTACTCTATTTCTTTGTATGTTACTTTGAACCCAAGTGTTTAGACTTTCTATTTTTTTTTCTCTTCCTGATACCCCATGAGACATTCTTTCCTATGAGTCATATACACCATAAGAAATTTCTGTTTGGCTCAAAGTCAGGCTGTCATTTTGGAAACAACATCTCCACACCAAGAGATAGGAAATGAGCTAAAATGTGAGTGATTCATAGCGACTCTGACTATGTTTACTGTGGGAGAAATTAGTGGGAAATAAGAAAGTGATGGTGTGGGTCTCCTTCCATTTATTATGGGACTGTGAGCATTGTTTGGTGGCTTTATATACCATTCCTGATGTCACACATTCAAAGATTATCTCTGATGCTTATTACAGCATATGTTCTCCCTCTCAAGCACAGCTTTTTATTCTTCATGAAGGTATGTTGATTAGATTCTTAAAACCACATTACAACCAGCATGTAGTATGATGCAATTGATTTAAAACCCCTTTGAGACACAGTCTCTTTAAATCATATAATCCCATTATATTTCATCTTGTTATACTGCATTTCATTTTCCCCAAAGGTTTTTAATGTCATAATATAACTTGAAGCAAATCATGTCTCTGGAGGTGATGAAATTGTATGTATTTGAATATTTGGCTCAGAGATTTCTAATGCCATTTTCCTGGTAGCTTCTACCTTAATTACCCTAGCTAGTCATTTTATGATGTCCTCTTCAGCAGACAGAACTGTGGGAAGAAAGCAAGTTAAATGAATGATCAGGGCGTTCTTACCCTTTTCCTCTGACACACACTGGACATTTTGATGGTCTAATGAAGCCTACAATTCCCTTCTTGCTTCTTATAAAATGGGAATGATGATAATACTATACCTACTTCACAAGGTGATTGTGAGGATCAAATGAGATTACACATGTAAAATACTTCATAAACTTTAAAACACTATAAAATACTATTCTTGGCATAGAAAAATTCATAGGACCATAAAGGAAACCAGTCACATTGAAATGTGTTTATGAAAAATATTTGAACAAGTTCACAGAACTTAGGTTAAGAATTGTAACAAGATGATTTCTCTACTTTTTTTAAGGCTCATATTAATTTCCACACTATCTTACCCCCTTTTGGACAGAGTTGCCCTATGTCTAACATTTGCTATTCCTCCCTCTTTCCTCCATACAACTGCTTCTCAAACCTCTTGCCATAAATACGGTCTTTCATACTTTCCTCCATCTCTCCAAACTCACTTATCAAATATTATTAAACATATTTTCTCTCCTTTGACTATTCTGGGCTGATAATTGCAACATATTCACAACTCCCTGTTTCTTTTTCCATATCAATATGCTATTCCTCCTCCTCGGTTCCCTTCCTTCTTCTCAAAGTCAATCCACATCTTTTACTTTCTCCAAAACTCAGTGTAATAGCTAATAAAAATAATAGCTAGTATTTATAAAGAAACTTAGGGCTTAACAAGCATTTCTCATTTAACTTGGGACTAGTAAACCATTTTTAGATGGGAAATAGAGGCAGGTAGAAGTTAAGTGATTTGATCACCTAGCTAGTAAGTATCTGAAGCTGAGTTTGAACTACCTAACTCTATAGTCTATCCACTATACCAACTAGCTAACTCTAGTATGAAATATGCCACCCCCACACAAAACTCCCATCCCATCACCAGCCCTAAAACCATTCTTTTACTCCATTCTTCCTTGGACCTTATTCCATACTCTATTAGCACTTATTCATGTCTTATGTCTTATAAATAGGAATCTGCTGTTTTAGAGGGTGGTAGACCAAATGGAGTTGGGCAGATGGTCCCAATTTAGGAACATTTAAACTTATTTAAACACATTAGCTCGTACTTAAACCTATTAAAATGTTTACAAAATTTAATAGCTCCAGGAGGACTCATTAATGTGGGTTCTTCCTCCACTGGCATAGACCACAGCCAATCCAAGTCTTTTCTTCCTTCTGGGAAAATCTCATTCATGTTATTTTACCCTCACATGTTAAAGAATGTCCTCTGGGTCATTTATGTTTTGTAAAACAGTGTAATATTTAGGCTGTTTATCTGTTGTCCTTTATTACTGCAGTTTTATGAAAGTAGTTTAATTTGGGGGCATCTGGGTGGCTCAGTGGATTGAGAGCCAAGCCTAGAGACGGGAGATCCTAGGTTCAAATCTGGTCTCAGACACTTCCTAGCTATGTGACCCTGGGCAAGTCACTTAACACCCATTGCCTAGCCCTTACCACTCTTCTGCCTTGGAACCAATACACAGTATTGATTCTAAGATGGAAGGTAAGGGTTTTAGAAAAAAAAAGTTAAAAATTTTTTTACTCAGGAGAAATATAACAATTGTCTTTTTTTTAAAAGTTATAATGCCATTTTTTTGTTTTACATTACAAACATTTCCAGATAGCACCCATCCCATGAGAACTCTTTTATAATACAAACAAAAAAATGTAAAATAAGACAAAACAAACAATAATGACTTAATCTGCATGTTTGCAACATTCCACACCTGTAGACCCCCCCCATTTCAAAAGACTTTTAAAAATAAACAGAAACCTCTTTTCTCTCTCTTCCTACCTCTTCTTGTCCGATTGAAAAAGGAGAAAAGAAAAACATTTTTTAAAAATCATATTACATAGTCAAACAACACCAACTTTCTCATTGGCTTTATTAAAAAAAATACAACATTCTGCACTTTAAACCTATTAGCTATCAATTTCATCGCTGGTGTTCTGCAATCATGCATACTCATTTCATTGTTATGGTTCTTATAGCTTTGAAAATTGTTTGTTTTTAGAGTATTGTCATTGTATAAACTGTTCTCCTGGTGCGGTTCATTCTATACTTCACCAGTTTCTAAAAGTTTTTGAGATTATCCATTTTTATAATATTGATGCTATTATATAAATTGTTCTCCTGGTTCAGGTCTCTTCATTGAGTGTCAGTTCATATGTCTTTCAGTGGCTTCCTTAAATCATCAATTTCCTTATTTCTTACAGTAGTTATATATTCTGTCTCATTCACATATTACAATTTATTGAGCTATCGTCCAGTTAGTTGATGGGCATTCCTTTGGTTTCTAGTTTTATTGCCACTACCAAAAGAGCTTCTATAAATAACTTTGTACAACTATTTTTACACATTTCTTTGATCTCTTTTAGATACAGAGCTACCAGTGGCAAAGCTAGTGGCAAGTTAGGACAGCTAGGTAGATCAGTGGATAAAATGCCAGATCTGGAGCCAAAAAGATCTGAATTCAATTCTCAGACATTGACTGTGGGACCCTGGACAGGCATTTCATCACAATTTGTCTCAGTTTATTCATCTGTAAAATGGGAATAATAATAGCACCCACCTCATAGGGTCGTTGTGAGGATTGAATGAGATAGTAGTTGTAAAGCACTTAGCACTGTACCTAGCGGATAGTAAATACTTAATAAATGTCAGCTATTATTATTATTAATAAAACTGGGTCAAAAGGCAAGCACTGTTTAGTAACTTTTTGTTTTCCATAATGATTATACCCACCCATTCCCAGGTCCATTAACCATCAAAATGATTATTTTTCTACAATGTTTATCATTTTCCTTTTTTTTTTTTGTCATCTTTGCCAATAAGATGGATGTAAGGTAGCATTTCAGAACTGCCTTTGATTTGTATTTCTCTAATTAGTGATTTGCATTATTTTTTCATATAATTATAGATAGCCTGAATTTCTTCTCTTGAGAACTATCCATTCGTTTTCTTTTTTCTTTAAACCCTTAACTTCTGTCTTAGTATTAATTTTAAGATAAAAGAGAGGAAGAACTAGGCACCTGGAGTTAAGTGACTTGCCCATGGTCGAACACCTCATAAGTGTCTGAGGCCAGACTTAAACCCAGGGTCTCTAGGTTCTGGTGCTCTCTCTACTGTGCTGCCTTTATTCTTATCCATTTGAATCCATTCATTATATATTTTGGAAATGAGATCTTTATCAAGGGAAACTAGCTGCAAAGATGGTTTTTCCCCACTTACTTATTTCCTCTTTATTTGTAGCTTTATTGAATTTGCGTAACAACCTTTTTATTTATGTAATCAAAATTATATATTTTATCTTCTGTGATCCTCTATATCTCTCATCTGATCATGAACTTTTCTTCCACTCTATCCAAATAGCTGATAGATAATTTTTTCATGTTTTTCTAACTTGCTGATGATGTGACCTTTTATATGTAGATCTGTTATAAAGAATGAGAGTCCTAATAGGTCCTAAGGGAGATGTAGATACCAGTGAGGTGGATGTATCTCTGTATTCTCCCCAGGTGCCAGGTCACATATCTATTTGGAACTTATTTTGGAATAAGGTATGTTATGTCCAATTTTCCTAGCAGCTTTTATTCAAATAGTGTGGCCTTATCCCAGGAACTAGAATATTTCTATTTCTCAAGTTCTAGGTTCCTATATTAATTTGGTTCTGTACCTAATCTGTTTTAGTGATAAGTCTATTTTTAAAAAGATACAAATTGTTTTGAGAATTAATGATTTGTATTATAGTTTCAGACACTTCTTTGTTCCTACTTTTTTCATTATTTCTTGTCCTTTTTGCCTCTATATTAATTTTGTTATGTTTTTCAAGTTATATAAAGTAATCCTTTTGTAGTTTGTCATGACACTGAAAAAGTAAATTAATTTAGATAGTATTATAATTTCATTATATTGATTTAATCTCCCATGAGCAATTAATACTTTTTAAGTCTGTATTTCTGTGAATAGTACCTTGTAATTGGTTTTACATAGTTCTTGTGTATGTGGTAAGTAGACTCCCAAGTATTTTGTATATTCTGTGGTTATGTTAAATAGAATATGTATTTCTCTCTCTTCCTTCCAGGTTTTATTAGCATTATATAGAAATGCCAATGACTTCTTTGTTATGCTGTGTTTGCCCACATTAATTGCTTCAATTAATTTTTGGTTGACTCTTCAGAGTTTTTTCAGTACATAATCATATCATTTGCAAAAAAGTGATCATTGTGTTTCTTTTTTACTTATACTTATTTGCTCAATTTTTTTTCTTGTCTAAGTTGTAAAAGCCAGCATTTCTAAAACTATGTTAAATGAATATCTTTGTTTCATTCGCTCCTAAATTTACTGAAAATGTTTCTCCTTTATCTCTATTGCATATCATGGTAGCTCTTGGATTTAGATATTTGTTATTTTAAAGAAAAGTATTTATTCCTACTTTGTCTATTACTCATAATAGAAATATTATATTCATAAAACTCTTTTCTGTATCTGTTGGTATAATTACATTTTGTTATTAATATGGTTGTTTATTTATTTATTTTTTTTTGCTAGTAAACCAATCATACTTTCCTGGTATAAATCCAATAAATCATGGCATATAATCTTTGTGATATGTTGTTTTAAGTTCTTTACAAATATTTTGTAGTCATATTTTACGTAACATTTTTGCATCAATATTCCTAAAAGATATTGGGATTTAATTTTTTCCCTCTATCAACTTTCCATTGTTTTTATATGAAGACCATATCTTTGTTATAGAAGGAATTTGGTAGATCTCTTCTTTTGCAATTTTTGCCTACATTGTATGATGATTATGTCATTGTTCTTTTAATGTTTGACAGAATTCACTTGTGAAACATCTAGTCCTGCAGGTTCCCCCCTTCTCCCGTTTGGAAGTTCATTTATGGCTTGTTCAATTTCTTCCTCTGAAATGAGGTTATTTAAATTCTCTAGTTCTTGTTTTGTCAAATGGGATATTTCATATATTTGTAAATATTCATTTAAAGACTCAGTTCAAATCCCAGTTCTTTACAAGGTCTTCCCTACAATCCATCCAACTCTTCTCTCTGCTTCCCATATTATAGAATCTTCCCCTCTCAGATTACTTCCATCTACTTTGTATGGATTTTGTGTAACTATTTACATTTTGTCTTTTTCATTAGACTGTGAGCTTAATGAACTTAGGAGTCCCCCATTTCTTTATATCTCTTGGTCTTTGCATACTGACTGGCACATAGTAAATACTTAATAAATGCTTGTTGAGTGAGTGGCTGACAGACTTACTGAAGTAAACAGAGAACTGGTCTTAGAATATGAAAGACCAGTCTTAGGTTCAAGTTCTCTCTCTGATAGTCACTGGTTGTAGGACCCTAGGCAAGCCATTTAACCTCTTAGTGCCCTTGGCAACCCTAGGATAATAAGTGTCAAGGAAGGTACCACACCAATGAAACTACATAAAATTAATAAAAATTAGAACAAATATAAACCCCTTAATAAATTATAAAAAATAAATCTCATAAACCCTTTCTATAAATGAATAAATAGGCTTATTGTTCAGGAGTCACTGGTTTTCTTGGCCACTCTTTTTCATGTAACATTTCTGTGATCTTTGACATTCTTTTAGTTTTTTCCCCTTTTATCTTCAAAATCTATCCCTGAAGAATTTGAAAATACTGCTACCTCCAGAGCTGGCTTCTCTGGTTTCTTCTCTCTGAGTAGGTGCAGTCACTTTTTCCAATTTCCCTTTCTTGACTGCCATTCTCCATCTCCTTATATAGCCCATACGATTACCGAGGTGTTGGAGTCTTAATATGGAAGTTCACTGTCGTCAGTGATGAAAATAGATGACTTTAGAAACATGAGCAGAGCTATCCCATTTCACAATTATTGGGCCGTCTTTGTTTAATTTCATCTGTAATTGATTATGCAATGATCTGACTTAATTAAATCTCAGGCAATGTTTTCTGTAGGTTTGTTTGCCCTCCACTGTTTTTTTACTGTTTCATGAAGCCATATTGGCTTATGATTTTCCAACTGTCTTTGCCATATTTTACACATAAATTTCTTTTGTAAACTATTGCTACCATTTCTCTACTTGGATGAAAGATCCAATGTTTACTGGCTAAGAAAGTCCTTTGGGATCCTCTTGTGATTGTTTTACATCTTATTTATCTAAGAAATGTTGGTCAGAGATGATCAATATCTTTTGTTCCTTCTCCTCATTTTTGAAATCTTTACTTTCCATCTTAGAATATTATGTATTGACTCTAAGGCAGAAAAGTAGTAATTGCTAGGCAATGTAGGGTAGATAACTTGCCCAGGATCACACAGCTAGAAAGAATCTGAGGTCAGATTGGAACCTTGGACCTCCTATCTCCAGGCTTGGCTCTCTATCCACTGAGTCACCCAGCTGTCCCCTCCTTTCCCCTTCTTCAAAGAAAGTAGCTTATTTAAGCCATATTGGAGTGTTTTACTGGTAAGTATTCTTCTAATCTTTTTTTTTCTCTTATTGTGGGTTTAGTTGTGACCCTTACCTAGTCAATGGTCTGAATTCAAGATGTACCACTATTCTTAAAATAAGTTGTCAGCTATTTCCTATTGGTTAAAATGGTTATTTTAATTTTTTGTTGTTGTTATTTGGTATTCTTCATTTCTACCAGTCAGATTTCTTGAAGAATATGTTCCTGATATACCATTATAAGACTTATGAACAATCCACAAGTCTTTGACCTCTTTTATTTCTAAATTCCGAATTATATTTTCCAGCATTTTCACTATCTCCCTTTAGGCCTACTTTGTCAATAAAGTCATTGAATATCAAAATATATCTTGACCTTATTTGAAAAGATCTTGTCAAAGTCTGTAAAACATTTCTTCTCTTAATCATTTGCAAGAGATAGTGATACATAAGTTACAACTCTCTCACATCGGCCCCATTTCCTACCTTCATCTTAGGTGAACACTCTGAAGGATATGATGAACAAGCTGTTCTCAAGTATTTGCATTTCAAATTCATCCCAATGGGTTTGACTGATAAGTGATTTTTCTCCGTGTCTTTTAAGGGTTTTCCATTGGTCTAACATTTAACTATAAGAAATAACTCAAAATTGGCATTCCTAGTCCTTTCCCAAATCATATCACTATTTCAGTTGATTTTAATGATCCTTTATACTAGCATAAAGAGCCTTTTAAAGAAGGAAAAGAGCTATTATTAGTAGTGTTCTTGAAATACATAGACTTTTGAAGATTTGCATTATATTTTAGGATGAGTCGGGGATCAGCAGCCAGTAGGACCTGTGGTTTACTGATGGGTCACATCAGACCAGAGATGTGACACATGGAGTGCTAAAGTGGGGCTTTTGCTGGTGTATATATGCTGCTGGGTTCAGAAATCCCAGGATGGTCATGGGACAGCTGCTTTATGTCAGGTGAATCATTATAAGATAGGATTTTGTGATGAAGTTTCACTCCTACATATTTGGAGAGGTAGAACAATCTGAAATGCCTTTTTATTTGGGAATAGGCCAAAGAACAACTGAATAGCTCACAATAAGAGATAATGCCACATTTTTCTGTTGGGAGCAAAAGCAGCAGCGTAGATTCTAAGGTGATTATATTTTGTCTTTAAAACTGTGTCTTTAAAAAGTCTTTTTTTTAAAAAACTGGGTCTGTCTTTAAAACGTGAATTTATTCTTATACAGTAGTACTTTGTGGAGTAGCCATACTCCATAAATATTTAACAGCAGGAGCAGTTACATTTAATTGGAATGGGTTGTTCCCTCCTAAGCGTGTAGCCTGAGGAAAAGGCAAAGTACCACAGGGGATATAATGGAGAGAATAAAATGAAGGAAATAAAAATGTATCTTCAACTCTTTCTCATGCTGGAATGAAACCCATCTCCAGGAGGTCTTTGAGGAAGAATGGACCTAGGTTGTATTCCAGCTTCTAAGGAATGAGCAAATAAAAGCAAATAGTACATTTTTAGCCTTTCCAACATAAATCATTCAAAAGTCAACTTGAGAGTAAAAAGTGCCCAAGCTCTGCATCTCAAGATGTCTCATGGATGCTCCCAAGATGTTATTTCTTGCTCTAGGGAGCATGTCAGAAAAAAAGAGACAAGACACTGGATATATCTCTGTAACTGGTTTTTCTCTTGGCACCTTCTATTTAGGAAAAATCCATGGACTGCCCAGAATGAAATGTAATATGGCCATGGAAGAAAGACAAACATTAGTAAATATGGCTTTTTATAAAATGAGAATCTACTATTCCATTCTAACTATTAGGTTCCAAAGATCAGGGATGGTTATGAGAGTTTCGTGGGGCTGAAAATGACGTCAGGGGCAGCTGGGTAGCTCAGTGGATTGAGAGCCAGGCCTAGAGACAGGAGGTCCTAGGTTCAAATCCAGCCTCAGACACTTCCCAGCTGTGTGACCCTGGGCAAGTCACTTGACCCCCATTGCCTACTCTTACCACTCTTCCACCAAGGAGGCAATACACAGAAGTTAAGGGTTTAAAAAAAAAATAAAAAAATAAATGACTTTAGCAGAGGGGATGCTAGGTGTTGCAGGGGTTAGAAATGGGAGGCCCTGGGTTCAGATCTGGACTTGGATACTTCCTGGCTGTGTGATCCTGGACAAATCACTTAACCGCATTTGCCTACCCCTTAATGCTCTTCTGCCTTGAAACCAATACTTAGTATTAATTCTAAGACAGAAGGTAAGGTTTATTTTAAAAAAATAAAAACAAATAAATGACATTAATGTGATGAAAAAAATGTGAGTTAAAAACTTCAGAAGTCTGATGGAGAAGACAGGAGACTATTCTCTAATTGGCTTGGTCAGAAAAGGGAACTATTTAAAAAAGAAAACTATTAAGAATTTGGAGCAATTTTCCCATCAAATATCTCATACAGAATAAATTGGAGTTGTCTTAACATTGGACAGATCCTACTGGAAGAGAAGGCAGATTTTGAATCTGCTAATCCCTGTCTGGCTCAGAGTTCTGTTTTTGAACACTGTCCCACCTGTACTAACCACATGGCAATCTCACATTCCAAAGTTAGAACTGTCCTCAGCATTTCTGCATTTCCACTTGCCCATAACCGAAAAACCTGAAACTGAAACCTCGGCATGTTATTTTATTTTCTTCCGTTCCCTCTAGTTCCAGGCTAGACACCCACTGGAATATAGAAATGCCCAACCTCCTCACTCCAAGATCATTTCACTTTGGAAAACTTCAAAATCATTGGGAACTCCACTGCTACAGGAAGGAGAAACTGAAGTTCTCTGTCCTAACCCTGGAAACTGGGCTGGAATTATTTTTCAACAACAGTCTCCTCAGCTGTCTTTAGTCAGTTTCAGTAACATATGAAATGCATCTTTTTTATGATTAAATTTTTATTTTAATAACAAATTTCCACATAAGTTTTCCAAAGTCATTTGATCCATATTGTCTCCCTCCCCTCTTCCCTGCTCCCTGCCGGAGCTGACAAACAGTCCAATCTGGGTTATACATGTATTATCACACAAAACATATTTCCATATTATTCATTTTTGTAAATAAGTTCATAGAACCCCAAACCCCCAAAATTACCCAAATAAACAAGTGATAAATCATGTCTTTTTATCTGAAATGCATCTTTTGGATTCAGTGAACAATACTTTCATTTTGAGAGGAGCATTTTGTGAAATTTTCCTCTCTTTTTGCTACTCTTCTCTCCCTTTTTGCTCCTTCTTGTCCCTCCTCTCCTCCCTTTTTTCTACTCACATTCAGTTTTCTGCATCCTTACTTGGTCCCTTATTATATCTCTTTCTCAGACTTCTTTAAATAGGCTTCTGTTAACCAAAAGACTTTAACGTGGAGACTCCCCCTCCTCTCTGGGCAAATGAAAATAAATAGATATTTCCCTACCATACAGATTACTGCCCTTAATACTGAACAGCCGTCTGCCCTTTTCTGAGTCATTAGGTCGGAGAATGCTCTCCTGTCTCCTCCATGAGGTCTTCCATATTCCTAACCCACATTTTTTGGTAATCATAAAGTAATTGAAAAGTCATATTTTCAGATGCTCTGCTTCATTCAGTTGGAGAGCTTCAGAATTCTCCTTATTATAGTTTATGGTGTTCTGGTGCAAGCCAAGGGAAGAGTTCATACTGGAACACAGACCTGGAAATCTTTCTTTTGTGTATATGAGAGGTTCAGCTAAGGAATAAAATAGCAATTAAGGTCCTACTACTGGTGATAAGTTTAAACTTAAATTTTAGTTCAAGTTTGGTTATGACATGATTCCTAGTATCAGGGGAAAGGGCTTATTTATATATATATATGTATATACATATATATATATATATATTATTTGTTTGTTTGTTAGTTTGTTTGTTTTTGACAAGAAAAATAGTGAGGTTTTTTAAAGCTGAAATTCTATTGGTGTCTGAATGGAAAATAGTCCATGGTAGGAGAAGGATTTGGGGGACCAGGAGGGACCATCCAGGAACTCGATTTTCAGATTTCTTGGTCCTATGGCTATGTAAACAAATATGATGCTATGAAGTTCTTTTTCGTCCTTTGGACACCTCAGTATATAGACAGTGTGGTGCCAAGAAGCATCCAAGGACCTAAGGGGAAATTGCTGCTGTGCTGATACTGGCCGTAGGAGACTCATTTGCTCTCCATGAGCTTCAGGTTCCTCATCTGCCAAACAAAGGAGTTGGATTAGCTGAAGCCCATGATCCCTTCCAGCATGAAGTTCATGATCCTGGGAACCACTTCAGTCTCCTTGAGTTTCTCTTCTACTTGGCTTTGCACATGGTTCAACAAGAGAATTCTTTCCCCAGAGCAAAGCAATTTTCTTTTTATTCTCAGTGAAAAAAAAATACTTTGGCATGTTGAAGAATCTGTTATTTCATCTGTTCTTCTTGCCACTGATAAAGATTGCAAGCTCTTCATACCTTCTTTTCCTATAGGATTCTTGCTCATGTTTGCCTGTAATCCTTTGGAGAAAACCCACCCAAGGCGGGGAATGAAAGACTTTAGTATCTCAAGGATATCCATTAACCTGAGAGGCTATCTATCTGCTGTCTCTCGTCATTGATACTTGATCAGCCAATCTCCTTTTCCAGTCAGTGTAGAAGTCACAATGGAAAACATACTGAAGTCTCCATGTGTCTCCCTATTGGTCTTTGGGTTTTTTGTAATTTCAATTATGAGACCTGATGTTCCACAATTTGCAGTGAAGAGAATTAAATCATCTTAGACTACTTCTAATTCACTTCCATTCATTATTTTCTTAATAACTAGCCCTGAACATTGGTGGTAATTTTTTAAGAATAATGTCTAACCAATTATTCACTTAGCAGTGGTCATTTGTATGTCAAAAAAACATTTATTAAGCATCTGCTATAAGCAACCACAGCTACAAAGACAAAATAGTAGCCTTCCATCATGAATAAAAGAGCAAAAAAGTTATTAAATGCTTACTATGTGCCGAGCATTACATTAAGCTCTAAGGATACAAATAAGTGAGTGAAGCAGCCCCTGATCTCAAGCATGTCATACTCAGTTAAGGGAGACAACACAAATAGGAACATTCAGCTGTATTGCTAATATAATATTAAGTCCTGAAAGTCCTAAGAGAACCAGTGAGACTTGGGGCAAGGCACTACAGGGTTTATCAGCAGATCAGATCACAGTACCTGAAGTTCTGAAAGGGGCAGGTAGTCTCCATGTGACACGAGAAATCTGAAATAACCGAGGAAAAGCAAAGGTTGGAGCTTCTGAACATATTGATTTATTAAGCAATACATGCCAGTTGCATAAGGAATCAGGATTAGACCTCCTCAGCTTGGCACTGGACCCCAAATACAAGGGGAAATGAATCATTCTACATTAAAAGGAAATAACTAACTAAATATAAACTAGGATACAAGATTAGGTTATCTGATTTCTAATTGGAGGAAAGATTAGAAGCTTTCTGAGATGGGAGGGGAATGAGTGAGTTTTGAGATTTGAGAGAGAATAAACAGGTGAAATCAGAAAAAGAGGTATCCCGCTCTCCCCAAAGTATCTGTATTCACTCAGAGGAACAGGAAAGAGGTAACTGATTGACCAGTATGGGGCCAGTTTTCAGATAAGACATAAGAGTTGCATGTACAGTTGTGAGAAAACTCTTTGCATCTGTCTTTGGATCTGACTGGGTTTCTGGTCAGCATAACCTTGGTCCTTAGTTAAGGATCTCTACGTAAAAGGTAGAAATGGGGGGGCAGCTGGGTAGCTCAGTGGATTGAGAGTCAGGCCTAGAGACAGGAGGTCCTAGGTTCAAACCCGGCCTCAGCCACTTCCCAGCTGTGTGACCCTGGGCAAGTCACTTGACCCCCATTGCCCACCCTTACCAATCTTCCATCTATGAGACAATACACGGAAATTAAGGGTTTAAAAAAATTATCTCTTAAAAAAAAAAAAAAAACAAAAGGTAGAAATGGTCCAGCTTCCTAGCCCACACAGGGCTAGGTTCAAACGATGCAATAAAGTTTTCTCACCTATCCCAATCATTGAATAAATTTTTTTTCACAAGACAGAAATTGGACTAGACCCATAATTGAATAGAAAAGGAACTGAGTTACCCAGAATTGTCACAAGATGGAGTCAATGTGGTTCACTCAGTTCCCTCATTCATATAATGCCAAATTTTAAATGAAACATGAATGCCCAAAGAATTCATGCCCATTTTAGATAGTGGAAGTGGAGATGTGGAGAGGATGAAGAGGGAATGTATCTTAATGATTCCCTGGATGGTTTGGTATTTATTTAGAATCCTATTTAATTTATCTAACATTATAGAGGGGAGAAGATATTCCACACAATTAAGTTTTCTGGATAAATTTTTCTTTTTTTGTTGGCAAATCTCTTTTATAATTAACAATTTTACTGAAATCTTCCTAAAATATATTATGCCTCTGTAAGTAAGGGGTATGTCATCTAACCGTTTTTAGTGGTACAGGGTCATAATTATGAACATTATTATATCGTGTTAAAATATGTTAATATCCTTCCAGGCTATTTGTTTACTTCCTTCTCCATACAATACACAAATACATACATAGCATACATATTACCATACTTTCTGGTTCAGTTTGAATTTTCTCTTTCCTTTATGTTAGCCCAGGAGTTGTCAACCTTCTCTGATGTCAGAATGCCCACTTATACCTATATCCTTCTACCAATCTAATTTGTTGCTTCCACTAAACTGTAAGCTGATGTATAGTAATGTATTGTCTTCAGTCCTAAGCACCACATGTAGGAGGAATATTTTGAAGCCGGGAAGATGTCCAGAAGAAGAATGACCAGGATGTCAAGTAGACTTAGACTGTATTCTTATAAGATTTAGCCAAAGAAATTGTATTACCAGAGAGATTTAGAGGGAGCATGATCAGTATATTTAACATATATTATGTGGAAAAGTATCAGACAACTCCAAAATGCGCAATAAGGAAGGGTGGATGGAAGTTATAGTTTGGCGAATTTTGGCTCAACATAGTGAGAAATTGTTTAACAGTCCAAACTGTCCAGTCTTTTGAGGGAATGAGTTCCTTTTTATTGGAAGTCTTCAAAGGATAGCTTGTGGTTATTATAGAAGGGATTTATGTTTTAAATAAGGCTTGAACAAAATTCACTTTGAGATCCCTTCCAATACACGAATTTTATTCTCTTTGTGTCAAAGAAGGATTATTATTGCTCTAAGAGTTTTTTTGTATTTTCCAAAATGAATAAATTTTGGTACCTTAACTTTGTAACACAACTACTCAGATGCTTCCCTTCCATCTTAGTGTGCTAGAGGACTGAGGTTACTAAACACCTGATTTTGCAATGCCTGACACAGAGTAGGCACTTAATAAATGTTATTGATGGAATGATTAAGTAATTGATATATTGCTATATAGGCATGCATCTCATAGATAATAACAATAGTATTTATATGATGCTTTAAGAGTTGCAAAGTGCTTTACATGTTATCTCATTTGATCCTTGCAACATCTCCATAAAATAGGATTTTTCAGACGAGGAAACCAAGGCTAAGAGAGGTTATGTAACTTGCCTTTGATCACATAACCAATAATTGTCTGAGGCAAGATTTAGATTCTCTGGTCTTGCTGATTACAAGTCCAGTGACCTATAAAGTGACTAAATGTACTTTACAAAAAAATAAAAGTAGTTTTTTTTTCTGAAAAAAGTATTTTTTTAAATGAGAGAATGTTAGCATTGGGACAATTCCCAAGGACTTTGGGGAATCCTATCCACTTCCAGAGAAAGAACTGTTGGAGTCAGATAGATGCAGATCAAAGCACATTATCTTTCACATCAGTTTTTTTTATGGTTTGGGAGTTTTGGTTTTGTATGAGTATGCTCCCACAACAATGGCCAATATAGAAATATTTTGCATGATAATACATACTTGGCCCAGATCATATTACTAACCATCTCTGAATGGGGGAAGGGAAAGGAGGGAGGGAGATGGTCTGGATCTTATAATTTTGGAAATCATAGGTTGAAAATTATTATTACATGTATTTTGGAAAATTCAGTATCTTTGAATTTAAAAATGAAAGAATAAAATATTACCTGAAATTCAAGGAGAAATAACTGCCAGGGTTAGGACTGCATGGCTACTAAATAAACTCTATACATGGTTTTCTTTTATATAAAAAAGAAGTGATGATTACCTTCTTTTCCTGTAGGTATGGGAAGCTCTTGTCGGTTTCTTTTGTCACTCTCTTGTTTGATGTGAGATCATGAGCAAAAGCCATTCAACCGTGATCATTCCTAGTAAGGCTTCTCTCTCTCCATTCCTGTTTACAGACTCCACACAAGCTATAACAATCACAGCTCCTGTCCAGGTCTTGAGGCTCCATCACAAAATGACCCAAGCACTAAGCCCTCCAACACTTGTTCTTGATTATAATGGTGTTTCCTTCCATCGAGAGTGTTGTCCATGAGGGTTCGTGCATGGTGGTAGATGAGTCAGCTTTGGACAAGAGTAATGTGTTGACAAGTATTTTCAAACAAAATCAAATCATTTCCAGCCTACTTTTGTCCTGGTTTGCTTTTACTTTTTGAAATGGCTGAATGTCAATGGGTCCTAATATACAGGGCTGAGAGGGACTTAAGAGATCTTCTATTCCAACTCCTTCACTTTTATAGACAGAGAAGCTGAGGCCATGAGGGTAATTGATTTGCCCAAGGTCACATAAGAAGTAAATGCTTTATCCAGGATTTGAACTAATCTTCTGTATGATGTTAGATGAAACACTAACTACATTGATCCAGTTTTTAGGATCTTTCACTTACAAGTGCTGGAATTATTTTGAGGCATGGTAGAGAGAAAGGAGACCAGCTCTGGAGTCAGCAGAACAGGATTCAAAACATTTTCCTGAGGCTTGCTACCTGGGTGACTGTGGATAAGTTGCAACCTCTCTGGACCTCAGTTTCCTCCTCTGTAAAATGAGGAGGTTGGATTAGATGATATCCAAAGTCTCTTCCAGGTCTAGATTTATGGTCCTTTCAGGTTTCATGTAGTCCTGCTTAAATGAAGCAAGATTAGATAGTCTGGAATATTACAATCCAAAAGAATCTACATTGAAGTCAGGAAAAACTAAGTTTGAGAGCTACTTCTGACAGATCCTGATAGGGAAACCATAGACAAACTTGACCTCTTAGCACTTTAAGGCACTCCCTAAGCTTATAAACTGCAGAGTAGGTACCAATCTGCATTGGTAGATGAGTTTTCTCATCAGGAGTTCCCCTATATAGGTCCAGCTGAGAAGCAAATTGACATCACTTGCAAGCAGCATTTTACTGGTCTATAGCAATGGCTTCATGTAGTGCACTGATTCCCAAAGTGGGTGCTACCACCCCCTGGTGGGTGCTGCAGCAATCCAGGAGAGCGGTGATGGCCACAGGGGCATTTATCTTTCCTATTAATTGCTATTAAAATTTAAAAAAAAAATAATTTCCAGAGGGCTAAGTAATATTTTTTTCTGGAAAGGGGGCAGTAGGCCAAAAAAGTTTGGGAACCACTGATGTAGTGCCAAGAGCACCAGATGGGGAAGCCTAAAGGCAGGTATTCTGTTCCCAGATCTGCTGCCAGTTAGACCTGTACCCTCCAGCAAGTCTTTTTTTTCCTCCTCTGGGACTCACTCTTCTCTGCAAAGTAAAGAGATTGAAGAGAAATGATCTTCTAAGGTCCTTTTAGTGCCAAAGTCTCTGATTTCATAATTCTGTTTGATAAAGTTCACTTGCAAATTGATTCTCCCTTAATCATTCATTATATAATACAATTGTTAGGCATTTTTTCTGTACCACTTGGTAACTGAGTAGTTGAACAACCAAGTCCAGTGGGTGGGCAGAATAAAGCTTAGGGGGCCTGCTGAACCCCTTCCATTTCTCTTCAGGACTTATTTTATGGGATTATCTTATGATATTTTAGTTAATGACACTCATAGGTAGATGTGTCCAATGTTTCTCTTTTTTTCATTTGTTTATAAAGCAATAGAATTGAATATGGGAGACTGAGGGGTTAATCATCAATTAAATAGCTGTGCTTGAAATGGAAGCATGCTTTTATTTAGCCTGGGAATGATTCCAATCAGTGTGTCCTGGAATAATAAGAATAGAATTAAGTGGCAAGTACAAGTGACATGTATTGTGCATGAAGTCAAGAAAAGCACTAGTGACATTCTCTAACAACTTGCTGAACAATATTAGGTCAAATGAAACATGACAAATTTGTCCTGTGTGCATTTATTTCAAGAGGGAAAAGATTTTCAGTTCAAAACTCCCAGCAGATTCTGGGAAGACAGCGGCTTAGACGGAGCAAAACCTCATATCTCCGTATACCTTCCTCACTAAGATAGAAAACAAAGCACTGAGAGGGGAAAGAAAACCAAATCTAACAACAGGCCAGAGATGGGGTATCCTACTGCTGGACAGCCCATGAGGTACACCAAGAAAAAAAGGCCTGAATTCCTGAACTGTTGGATTTGAGGATAAGGAAGGAGGAGAATCCTAGGACCCCTCCCTGATGTGCTGTGCAGAGTCTCCAGCAGCTCCTGGAATCTCTGGGTGGGTAAATGCACTAGTCCAGAGAGAGCCTTGCTGGCACAGGGATCAGAGCATTGAACACAGACACAGGAAGGCCACTAGAAGAAAAACTCAGAGAGGGCACCCTAGAGGCAGGGAAAACTCTCCATCTTGCCTCCCCTTCTACTCTTGAAGTTTTAGCCTAAGGACAAATCAAGCCAGAAAGATCAATCCCACCCTGGCTTAATCCCATCAATAAGACAGATAAGAAGTCTGCAGAGAGCAGGGAAACTGCAACACCCCTCCCCCATAGACTGCAGAGAAAGTAGTTACAAACTACTATTATCAACTGGGGAAGTTCTTGCATCAAAGCACATTAAAACCATCTGCTTAATTTGAGCAGAGAAGCCACAGGAGGGAAAGAAGGAAAAAATATGAGTAAACGACAGAAAAAGAAAAAAGAAATTACAATTGACAGTTTTCTTTCCAGGAAGTGAACTAAGAGCAAATGAAATAGAAGAACAAGGCATCCTAAGCAAAACCAAAGAAACTCCAACAAACTGGACACAGGCTTTGGAATTCAATTAACTCAAGAACTCAAAAAAGAATAAAGAGAGGCTGAAGTCAATTGGAAAAAGGAAATACATGAACTAAAACAAACAAAACAAAAAAAATAGAATCTTGAAAGCCAAAACTGACCAGTTTAAAAATGAAACAAAGAAGGCGAAAGATGAACTACAAAGAAAATCAGACCAGAAGGAGAAGGATGACCAAAAAGCCAGGGATGAAGTTCAGTCTTTAAAAATCAGAAAAACAACTAGTAGCAAATGACTTCACAAGGCAGCAAAAATATATAAAACAAAATCAAAAGAATGAAAGAATTGAGGAAAATATGAAATACTTCATTGACACAATCACAGATCTGGAAAACAGATCTTGGAGAGACAATTTAAGAATTATTCGTCTACAGGAATATTGTGACCAAAAATAAAAAAATAAAACTCCCAGAAGCCTAATGATCATTGACCCATCTCACAAAATATTCCA
Organism: Gracilinanus agilis; assembly: GCF_016433145.1. Taxonomy (NCBI): domain Eukaryota; kingdom Metazoa; phylum Chordata; class Mammalia; order Didelphimorphia; family Didelphidae; genus Gracilinanus; species Gracilinanus agilis. The sequence continues at coordinate 636,239,770 of NC_058131.1, forward strand.
TCCAAGTAAGCCACTTCTTACTTAAGAATCTTTTAAAAATAACCAAAGCAGTAAACTTCTAAAATGTAGAATAAAGGGGAAAAAATCTCTTTGCAGTTTCCATACTTAAATTAATGTGAGGAACATACTTCATAAAACAGAAGTCATACAGGGTGATGGAAAGAGCCTTAAACACAAAGTAAGAACTCAGTTTGATTCCCAATTTAGTCACTAACTGTGATATATCATTTGGACAAACTATTTCACCTTTCTTGTCTTATTTCCTCCTCTGTAAAATGAGGAGGTTAGGCTAGATAGCTAAGGTTCATTCCAGTTCTAACATTTTTCTCATTTTATAAAATAAGCCATTTCTTTCTACCTAAAGCATAGCTCGAATCCTGTATATGTTTACTGCCAGTTGTCTCAAATTTGATATCAGAAGGAGAAATGTATACTGCTTCTAGGGAAAGTATTTTCTAAAGTATAGGATTTGGGGGCTAGAAAGGAACTTGGAGAATATATGAAGTCCAAACCTCCCTTTTTCCCAGGAAGTTGTAGGGAAGACCTTGAATGCAAGGACGAATTCTCATTTGTCTTGGTGTTCTCAGTTTAGCACAGAGACTGGCTTAAATGCTTGTTATATTAACTTTTGAAAATGAAGAAAATGAGGCTATAGTAAAGTGATTTATGTAGAAACAAATGAGTTCAGAGAAGTACCAGAATAAGTTCAAGATTTGTCATTTCATTGCTCTTTTCCCACCCTACTATGCCTTGTCCAATGATAACTTATACAAGCAACAAAGCCAGATCCATGATTCAGAGACCATGGCCCAGACACAGTAACAACAATGTTGTCTTCTACGATAGGCTAGGAGAGAACCGGAACAATGACTTGCCTTTCTTTCTTTGAGATTCACTTGGCTAGCACTCAGAACAGCCTCATCTTTTTCTAAAACCTTTCTAGCCATGGTGAATTTAATTAATACTGGCTTTGAGGAGATAGACTCTTTCCTGAAATATTTTATTTCAAGAATGAAAGCCACTAAACATTTAATGCCAAGTAAATAATATACTCCAATGAGGAAAATAATAACTTTTAAATTGGCACTGCTGCTCCATTCTAATTTGAAAGCAAATGCTGGAATTTTTTTCAAAGTCTATGACTTACATGAGTGGACTTGAAGTCTTAAAAACAATATTTTTTATAAATGCTTTATATTTTTATAGTCATTTATAGCCTAAAAATTGCTTTTATATTCATTATTTTATTACAACAATCCTGTGAAGTAGGCATAGAAAGTATTATTATTATCCCCATTTTTTGCATTTAAGAATACTGAGTATTAGATAGCAGAAGTAAATTTCCAAAAGTCAATATTTGGTTAGTGACAAGAGTTCATACTTTAAACTAGAGCATATCACTTACTAGCTGCCAAAATAATCTTCCTAATTCATACATGGATCTGACAATGTCATTCCCTTGTAAAGAAAAAACAAACAAGGAACTCTTCATTGTTTATTGTTCAAAGGATTTCCATGGGATTTAAGGGCCTATACAACTTGATCCCAATTGACTGTTTCTAGGTTTACTTCATATTAGTGTCTTTCAAAAAAAACCAAAAGAACACATTTCAACCCAAATAGATAGCTAACTTCCCTGAAATCAATATGCCAATGCCTACTTCCTTGCATTTGGACAATTTACTGTCTTCTTTCTAATCTTGGTTGTATTAGTTTTATTTGTACAACCCCTTTTAAATTTGATGCATTTGAAATTACCTATTTTACATCTCACAATGCTTTCTATCTCTTGTTTATAAATTCATTTCTTATCTATAAATCTGGTAGATTTATACATTCCCTGTTCTACTTTGCTTAGGATACCTCCCTTTATGCCTAGGTCATGTCTCCATTTTGATGTTATCTTTTGGTGGAATTGTTGTAAGATATTGATATATTTCAAGTTTTTGCCAGAATGATTTCTAATTTTCCCAAAATTTTTACCAAATAGTGAATTTTTACTCCCAAAACTTGGATCTTTACTTTTGCCAAACACAAGGTTACTATAATCTTTCATAACTGTGTGTTGTATGTCCATTCTGTTCCACTGATCTAGTTTTCTATTTTAGTCAGTACCAGATAGTTTCGATTCTCATTTTATATGGTTCTTGCTCCTGTTTTCCCATAGATCTTCTAAAGCAACCCTGCCCAAGACACTGAGGGCCTTGCTCTTGTTCTTTTTATTGCTCAGTCTACCACTGTACTATATAGGCTGTCTGTCTACCTGTTGTCACTCATTTCATATCCCTGGCCAACTTCAGTAGTAGATGTACATTCTTTTCTTTTTTTTGACAAGCTAGACCAAGAAGTAGAATAAACATGCTTCTTGCTCCTCATTGCGTCTATTCTAATTTCTTACCTATACTTCCAGGCCCTCTCCCTACCATCATCACTCAGTGTCTTTTCCTTCTTTGAGATTTAGTGCATCTCTCTCTATATATATACATCATTCTGTTTTCTCATGGTTCTTACCTAGATTTTTCTACATTTTTTCTTAATGAGTTCAATACCTATCTCATTAGGTTCCTCTTCCCACGCCACCCCACCCCAACCTCTATTCTCATACTTGGGGATTTCTGTTTACATGTTGATATCTCTTCTTTACCCTAACCTCCTAGTCAGCTGAACTCTATGGATTTTATTCATCATCTCTTCCCTGCTGCCCCTCTTCCCCCAACAAAAGTTTATCACCAGGAAATTCATTACACAGATAACTTCAGTTTTGGTACTCATACCTCATAAGAACCCTCAGGAACCTCTGTGTCTCTGATTGGAGGGCTGGAGGGTGGTGTAAAAACCTTTTCCCTAAAGCCTCCATATAAAGAGGGCTCAGAAAACTAATGAACCCTTCATTTCCTATCTACTGAGCTCTGAATTCCACTCCACCATTATGATGCCCTGGGAACCTTATCTCTCTGATCCTCCTCCCTATGCCCCTCCTCTTTTTAGGTTAAGTTCAGTGTCTTCTCCCATAAGACTGTAGGCTCCTAGAGGGAAGAGACTGTCTTTCCTTTTCTTATTTATGTCCTCAGCACTGATATACAGGCACTTAATAAATGTGTGTTGTACTGTGCCATGTCATGTTGCATTGCATTGTATTGTGTTGCATTATTGTAATGTATTGTAGTTGACTGCCTTTTTCTAGTGATGCTTTACAGGAAAAGTTGAGGAGCTGGTGGCAGTAAGCTTTAATTCCCATCATCTGTACCCTCATACCAGTCCACTTACGCACAGGGAAAAGCTCATATTCTTGATTACATCACTCCCATCAGTGTTCAACCTTCATAATCTGTAATCCTGATCTTTCTCTTTGGCTATAACCTATTCTTCTGTATTATTTATCCTAAATCCATCTTCCTTACTCTGGCCTCACTTTCTTCCCTTCAGACTCTTGACCCTTTAGCTAGTTAAGTTGGCATTGTACTCTATCATCCTTGAATTTTACTTTCTCCCACTGTTCTATTGCTGCTCATTCCTTCTTTGTTTTATTTAAAGATATTTTAATTTTCCAATTACATGTAATAATTTTCAATATATGTTTTCAAAATTATAAGATCCAAATTGTCTCCCTTCTTCTCCTCTCTTCCTCCCTCTTGGAGAGAGTAAGCAATTTGGTCTGAATTATTTGGTCATGTATTATCATGTAAAACATACTCCCATATTGGTCATTGTTGTAAGAGAATATTCATATAAAATCAGGAAAACTCCCTACCCCCAGCGGCACTTAGATGGTGCAGTGGACTGAGAGCCAGATCCAGAGATGGGAGGTCCTGGGTTCAAATTTGGCCTCAGAAACTTCCTAGCTACATGAGCCTGGAGCAAGTCACTTAACCCACTAGCCCTTAGCACTCTTCTGTCTTAAAATCGTTACAAAGCATTAATTCCAAGATGGAAGGCAAGGATTTAAAAAGAAAAATAAATAAACCATAAATAAATTGATGTGAAAAATAATATGCTTTGATCTAGCCCTGACTCCAATAATTCTTTCTCTTGATGTGGATAGCTTTCTTTGTCATAAATCCTTCAGAAATGTCCCAGATTACTGTATTTCTGCTGCTTATTCCTTCCTTCTAAAGCTCCTAGTGTACTCCTACCACCCACCTTCTCCATTCTGCACTGCAGACTGGAGGAAGCCACATGCCTAGAGTAGACATGGTCTTCTATAAATTTGTTACTCATCCTCAACTGAGCTCTCAATGCTTCAGACAAGTCCTTTCACCTTTCCCAAATTAACTCTCTACTAAATTCTTCAAAGCAGTCATCCCAGATTTTCTTTTCTTCTCAAGCCACCTACAGCAACCTCTTCTTCTCCCATAACATTGTCTGTCCATTCTAAACTCCTTCACCAACTCAGTTCCATACTTCTAATCATCTCAATATCATTCCCTATTCTCCCATCCTTTGCCCCAATCTTGAAGGATAAGATGGATCTTTTCCTTACCAATGCCAACCTCTCTCCTTGTACCTTTGATTTCATCCCTTTGAATTTTCTCCAGGAAATTTTCTTTCTTTTCCATCATCTCCCTTCTTTTTAAAAATTTCAATTTCTCTTGTCCACTGGCATCTTCTCTATTCCTATGAACATGCTCAAATCTCCCACATTCTTTTTAAAAAGTTACCTTCAGGGGCAGCTGGGTAGCTCAGTGGAGTGAGAGTCAGGCCTAGAGACAGGAGGTCCTAGGTTCAAACCCAGCCTCAGCCACTTCCCAGCTGGGCAAGTCACTTGACCCCCATTGCCCACCCTTACCAATCTTCCACCTATGAGACAATACACCGAAGTACAAGGGTTAAAAAAAAAAAAAAAGAAAAAAAAGTTACCTTCATTTGACCCTAACATTCATTCAGACAACCATCCTTTATTGTTTCCCAACTACAAGTTTCTTAATTAAAAAAAACAACACACACAAAAAAACCCACCCCCGCCCTCCATACTCATTTCCTTTACTTTCTCATCTCTCCTTCACTTCTTGGACCTTTACAATCTGGTTTCTGTACCCACTACTTTAATGAAACCCTTATCTCTAAGATCCCCAGTGGTTCATCTTTATATTTCCTCTTCTCAGTCCTAACCTTTCTAGATTATACCGAAATATTTGATGTTATTGAACATCTCCTGATGACTATCTCTTTCCTGAGGTTTTGTGATACTACTCTTTTGGGCTTAGCTTTCTACATGTCTAACCAACCCTTTTGGTCTTTTGGATCCTCATTCAATCCCCACCCTCTAAGCATGGCTGTAACCTGACCCTCTGCCTTAAACCATCTGCTATTGTCTTCTATAGTAGATAATGCTTATTAATAGATTGAATAATTGATTCTAGCTACATAACTGATCTATCTATCTCCTTTTCTCACCATATATATCTTTTAGATATTTATTTAGCACTTTAAGACATTGCCACATGCTCCCCTGAAGGTCCCATAACCAGAGTCCAGGTCCTGATAGGATGCCAATTGTAAAAATAAGATGCTGAGAGACCCTTCTGGCCAAAGATCTAGCTTTATTGTGATACAGAAATCACAGGGCCAGAGATCTACAGTTTCCGCAACTGAACCAGAGACCCCAAATTGCAAAAAGCACATACTTTTATAGCCCCTCCAGCCCAAAAGGTCTCCAAGAGGTCTCCAAGACCATTTCTGGACCATTTCCAGACCTCCTGAGGTCTTTGGATGGTCTTCTGGTCCCTATAATTTCTAACATGAATTGATTTGATATAAAATACGTGATAAAATGGATCCACACGCTTAGGATTAACATAGTAATTTATGATTAATATGACAACACACTCTTAAAATTACTATAACAGTACACACACTTGAAATTATGACTCGGGTTTACATTCTTAATTTGGTTACATACAGACATTCTTGCCTGGGACTATATTCTCACATAATTACAAGGTATCAAACTAAAGTGATTCTTAAACTAATACAAATGAGAGACTGCTTAATTAAATTTCTTTCTTTCAAATTACAATATTACTTATGTTTGCATACAATCTCACTTGAGATGATATTTATATTTATTATTTAAATATATTACCTAATAACTCATTATCTCTTCCTACATAAACACTGTACCCAGAATGCTTAATAAAGCTTGGTTTATGAGTGGCTAAAATCAACTTCATAAAACTAACAGTCTCAATTCCTCTTATTTGGTTTTATAAGTTAGTGTGTTTCTCTTGGAACTTTCCCATTCAGATCTGGTGCCGGGTCTTATTCATATGTTGGTCTTATTCATATGTTCTTAGGAGAGTAAAGGATCCGGGGAAAATCTATGTCTTTCTGTGAATAATAACAAAAAACAATACTGTTGGTCTGGTTAATGGGAGCAGCAGCAACTTATGTGTACAGGCTGCAGACTAGGTTAAGAAGAGTCTCATCTGAAAGCAGAATTTTGAGTGTCTTTCCCCACACTCTAAATATGGTACCTGAGAAAGAAAATCAATTCTTCACATGAGAAACCTATATTCTAGTATTCATTGTATGGAGACATGGTTAGCCTGACATGTGCCAGTCACCATGTTAGATGTCCCTAAAGCACTACTGAGTGTGATATTTAAAAATACTGAGGGAGCAGTTGGCTGGCTCAGTGGATTGAGAGCCAGGCCTATAGACAGGAGGTCCTGAGTTCAAATCTGACCTCAGACACTTCCTAGCTGTGTGACCCTGGGCGAGTCACTTAATCCCCATTACGTAGCCCTTACCACTCTTCTGCCTTGGAACCAATATTTAGTATTGATTCTAAGACAGAAGGAAGATCAGGAAATAATAATAATAAAAATAAATAAATAAAAATAATGAGACCATAACTCTCATGTGGCCTATCCTTCTCTCATATGTGATCTGCTCCTCTTCATTGCTTCTACTTTATATATTATAATATTATATTATACTAAACTCCCTAGTGTAGATTCACAAGGGTCATGTGGCATTTTTGATTAATGATGATTGCCAACATGAATCCAAAGTCATACATAACTGTGTAACTTTAATGAACTCTCTTTACCAGAAATACCCATGAATCATAGACATTGGACCATTAAGTCATCTCATTTAAAATTGCCCTAAGTCCTATGTGTGAATTTTTAAATTAAAAAGCCTCTCTTTATCTTCTTTCTTTTCCCTTTCTGCTTTCTCTCTTTTTTCTTCTGCTGTGTCCATCTTCATAGCTACCCTTCCTAGGATTCCCACCTTTCTACTCTCCATGTTTTCTATACTACCTAGCCCCTTTATTCCTTCATTTTTCCAATTTCCTGAGCATTTTTATACTTCCTAGCATTTCTCAGTTGTCTGTTTCTGTACCTCTTCCTTTATGCTTTATCTGTGAAAACTCAGATATCTTGATTAAATTGCTCAAAAGTTAAATATAACTCTTGAAATCAGTTCATAGGGACTTTGAGTCATTCAATAAAGACATGAGGCTCCATGTAGGAAATATCTTTTGAGTGTTTGGAGAAAATCAAGTCATGCTTCTTGGGCTACATATTAAAACTGTAGGTTATTTCAGAGTCAATCATTTGAATGGGAGAGGATTCAGAAGTTCCTATCCAAAGGATCTTGGGCTCCCAAGAGGGAATTGAACTTGGAGAAAGGGGAGAAGGCTTCCTTTTCTCCTCCCCATTGGCCATATTATTAGAAAGACTGAACTAGTAGAAGTTAATACATCTAATTGAGGATAGAGAGAGATGTGTCAATGGCATGCAGAAGTTCTTCTGAGAAAAGACAAGTATCCAGAGATAAATGGAGCCAAACTCCCCAAACTCAGAAAGCCAGGAAGTACATCAATGTCAGTAGCAGTATCTACAAGGGTCAGTAGCTACATCTCTAGAGCATCAGAGGCTGATGGTAGTATCATTATTAGTAGCTAAGGATATATTATATACATTAAGAAAAGATCTCTTCAGAACTCTATAAAGACATTGCTCCTCAGCACTCAGCAAAGAGCTATGTCTAAGGAGTAAGTGTATAGGGCAGCTAGGTAGTATAGTGGATAGAGCACTGGGGCTTGAAATCAAGAAGATTCATCTTCACGAGTTCAAATCTGGCCTGAGACATTTAATATCTGTGTGACCCAGGGCAAGTCACTTAATCCTGTACTATTTGCCTCAGTTCCTTATCTGTAAAAAGAGCTAGAGAAGAAAAAATGGTAAACCACTCCAGTATCTTTGCCAAGAAAACTCCAAATAGACACAGAGTCAGACACAACTGAACAACAAATACCTATGGAGAACTCCATGAAGACTCTGAGAAGGAAGAAAAAAATTTCCAGTAATTGAGAAATATGAATTACTCTTTTTCCACATGGATTCCTTATACCTCCCCCACTAACATTTTATTGTAAATTTGAGCTTTCTTTTCCCCAAAGACCTCACATTTACAAGGGGAGAGTACACCTCCCAATTTGAGAAGGGGATTTCTGTAACAATTGCCCTTGGTGTGCTTGCCTAAGAAAATACCTTTTCTAAAAGCTAATTAAGTCTAATTTGATCATCATTGAGAAGCAATCAGGTAGATGCCAGTGAGTAAGAATATTTAAACCCCATTTTCCTTGGGGTTATTCCTAGAACCCAAAGTAAAAATATTCATCAAGGGAGTTGGGAAAATAGTCCCAAAGGACTTTTTTTTTTTTTTTAAACCCTTACCTTCCATCTTGGAGTCAGTACTGTGTATTGGCTCCAAGGCAGAAGAGTGGTAAGGGTTAGGCAATGGGGGTTAAGTGACTTGCCCAGGGTCACACAGCTGGGAAGTGTCTGAGGCCAGATTTGAACCTAGGCTCTCCCATCTCTAAGTCTGGCTCTCAATCCACTGAGCTACTCAGCTGCCCCTCCCCTCCAAAGGACTTCTATACTTTCTTCTCATACACTTTCTCAAACTGAAAAAATCTCCATAGACCTTAAAAAAAGAGAACAAGAAACCCCTTACCTTCTTTCTTAAAATCAACACTAAGTGCGGGTTCCAAGGCAGAAGAACAATAAGGGCTAGGCAATTGGGATTAAGTGACTTGCCCAGGGTCACACAGCTAGGAAGTGTCTGAATTCAGATTTGAATCCATATCCTGCCAGATGGCCTAGGCCTTGCTCCCTATTCACTGAGACAATTAGCTATCCCACCAAGTGTCTTTTAAACCATTTAAAAACTATTTTGGGGAGCAGATTTTAAATTTCATTAGTGCCAGGAATTCCCAGTAAGGAAACGCCTTCCTCTAATGCAGAGTGACCACTATTTCTCACGTTTCAGATAGCTTCTTGGACCAATGAGATGCTAAGTAATTTGCTCAACATCATCCAGTCAGTGTGTGGCAGAAGTGAAACTTGAATCCAAGGCTTCCAAACTCAGAGACTGGCCCTTTTTCTACACTCCTATCAATTTCTACATAGTTAGTATTTAATACATGTTATGTGCATGTATTATAAAAGGAGTGCTGGAATAAACATAAGCACAAAAAGAGTTTTTGGTCTTTACTATCATCTCTACCACTTATTAGCCATGTGACACTGGGCAAGTCATTTTAGATCCCTGTTTCCTCATTTGCAAAATGGGAATATTAATGTCTTTACGGGGCTGTTTTGCAAATCTTTGAAGGGTACCTTACAGCCTTCTGGAGTTGAACTGTCCATTGTAAAAGGAGCAAATCGCCCTCTTCCATTGTGAGTTGTTGCCAAAACACATCCATTTCAAGAAATGCCTTAGGAGGCACTTAGTGAAAGGGACCACTGGAAAAACTGAAGTCTGTGGGCAAATGGCTTTGGGCCAGGCTTTTAAAAGAGAGTAAAAATGGCTCAGAGAAAAAGGGAATGTAGGAAATGAGGTCCCTACTGTATGCAGCCCTAAATTTACAAACCAGTCTAAATACCTGGTAAATGGGGAACACACAGACACTATTTCTAGAGGGTAGAACTGGGGGGAATCAGTTTGGAATAAGTATTTATTAAAGGCCATGCTCTGGGCTAGGTTCTGAGGATATAGATGCCAGCATATCCCAGAGGGGGGTACTTAGAGGCCGAAGATATAAAATTATTTTGAATAAGAAAGAACTGAGCTCTAATTGAGTGTAATGCATTCAAAGTTGAGTTATTTTGTGTCATGTGTAATTCTTCATGGTCCCATTTCAGTCTTTCCTTATCCGGCAAAAGATACAGGAATGGCTTGCCATTTTCCTTTCCAGTTCATTTTACAGATAAAGGATGAGACAAACAGGGTTAAGTGGTTTGTCTGGGGTCCAGCTAATAAGTGTGTGATGCCAGATTTGAACTCAATGATGAGTTTTTCTGACTCCAGACCTAGCACTCCATCCACTGCACCATCTAGCTGCCCCATAGTATTAAAGGGACTCTTAAAAGGTTTTTTTTTCCTTTTTTTTTTTTCTTTCGATTGTCAGTCTGATAAATCCTTTGGATTGCAATCATAATGACTGAATGTTTACTAGGAAAATCATGAGGGCAGGTTACATGGTCACTCTAGAGATGCATTATTTTCTTACCCCGGGGTAATTAAAAAAAAAATCCTTACTTTCTGTCTTAGAATCAATACTGTATATTGGTTCCCAGGCAAAAGAGTGATAAGAAATTGGCAACTGGGGTTAAATGAGTTGTCTGGGGTCACATAGTTAGGAAGTGTCTGAGGTCTGATTTGAATTCAGGACCTCTTATCTCCCAGGTCTGCTAAGGGATAATATTAAGGTCTTGGAAACTGAGTCCGGAGACCAGCATTCTTATCTCTACTCTTCTCTTCTACATTGGGAAAGTCACTTCAACTTTCCCTTTCTTTATCTGTTCAATGAAAGGACTAAACTAAATCATCTTTAGAGTTTTTATCTTTAGAGATTCCTATGAATCTTAATCCCAACTGCCTCAGGGTAAGAATGCCAGCAAGAAAGAAGGCTCCAAAGCTAATGGTTGATTTGCTAATGCCCGAGGCAGCCTCAAGTCTCTCACTTTTCCCTTGGGCCATAAGGTCTCTGGTATTGGAAAACTGTAATTAAAATACATTCTAGCATTCAAGGGTCTCTATCATAACATACATAAGCCTTTGGGGTCAAGAGCACACCTATATTAGACACTTTTATCATAAAATGTATGTATCATAGAATTGGTAGAAATTGTAGCAAGTCAATACATCCACCCCCAAGCCTGTAGTCAGGGATGCAGTCAAACCACTCAGACATATGAGTGTCTCTAGAGAATCCTAGAAAGGAAACCCTTCAACATTTTAAAGGAAACAATTTGTGGCTTCTACCACATATTTCTTCTTCAGACAGTCTAGTAGTTTTCCCACAGTCACCCATTTCTTCAAACCACTGAAAGGGGAGCGGGGGTTGGAAAATCTACCAGTTCAAATGACTTGTCTTCTTACCTTTGCTCTTTCCTGTGGTAAAAATATGACTGTTTAGCTTATGTCATCCCTATCTTTGCACTATTTTTCTAAGCAAACTACTTTTTTTCAGTCCAGCATTCTTCCACCCCTTAATGGGGTTATCTCTTGGCCTTTCAAGAGATGCTTTCAAAGGCTCTAGAAGATCCATTTGTACCCTCTCTTTGACTTCCTCCCTTTGGGTGATTTCATTGGTTATGCTCACCTTAGTTAAATAATGGAAGAAGGAATATTAAGGAGGTGAGATTAGATTCAGGCAAGTTATCTCTCCTTGTCACATTTTTTGATCTAACTGAAGATGGTAGAGGAGAGAGAAAGAAAACTCTTTACCTAGCTGAAATTTTTTATACTTCTCAGTGACTTGAAGTTATCCTTGCTAAAGGGCTGATTATAGTACCAGCTGCCCTGCCTTTTCCTCTGTTAGTACAAGCAAATTTCTTTGCTCTCTTTTCTACTTCCTCCTGACTTCCCTCAGACCTTGTTGACCTAGGTAAAAGGGTCTACTCTGGATGTCTGGACAAGTTAACACATTTCCCTTTGAGTCTCCAGAGATTATGGCAATAAAATGGTTACTAGGAAGTTTGATCAGAGTACCGGGCAAGGGTGGGTCACAGAACCCCATCATACATTTGACTCAGCTGGGACATTTTGTGATTTGGGCACCACTCTTGATTCATGGAAAAACAATTTAAAAGTGTCCTTGGCCCGTCTTGTATGGGATGTGCCCTCAGTGAGTGACTTTGTGTTTCCAGAGGGACTTGGAAAATCTGGCACAGTTCCCCCCATTTTTTAGGAGGAACCGTTTTAGGAATAGCTTGTTCCTGGGTATGTGTCTAAATAGCTTTATGATTCTATCAACCCATTTCTGATGACCATCCATGTGTGGATCAGCTGGATTAAGATTGAACATAATAGGTCTACTCATTCTATCAACTTAACTTACGCAAATATCTTAATAAAGAAATTTTAAAAAGCCTTGTATTTTTATCATGACTGTTTAAAAAATCTTTTAAAGAGCCTCCCTACTTCATTCATCCAAAAAGTACTTATAGAGCACATATTGTATGTACGACATTGGTCCAGTTGTCACAGCCCAGAAAGATACAGCATAATGCATAATCATTCGGTCTCTGCCCTCCAAGAACTGACCATCTACTTGTGGATTCCAGATGTACATATGATGAAGCAGTTAAGTAGCAATTGGAGCAGTTTGTGCCTTTCCTAAACCCTCCTCCCCAATTGTTAGACTTTCCCATCTTCCAAATTGTTTTGTATTTTCTATGTACATATGTCACATCAACTTGTCTGTGTACATATGAGTTCCTTCTGCTAGAACGTGAGCTCTTTGAGGGCAAGAGCTATTCTTATTTCCATCTTCATCTCCTCAGGACCTAGCACAGTGTCTAGAATGTAATATATATTTTAGAAGTGCTCATTAAATGGAATCTATACCAAATGGGAAGCTTAGCTATACAGGCTATAAATACAAGAGAAATTCAAAGAGTGGTTAAGAACAGGCAGGATGTGTTGGAGGAGACAGGGAAGACTACAAAGGAGGTGGAACTTGATCCAGACCATGAAGGATTGGCAACCTTTAGAGAGTCAAAGGGAATACCATGAAAAGAGGTTTAATGGCTTTTGCTTTAAACAATATTTTTCTTCGTAATACATTACTTTCATTTTCTCAGAGAGAACTGAAATTTAAAGAAGTTAAGGCTTTTATCCAAGATCATACATCAAAGTAAGGAATGGAATAGAGGCTCAAAACCCAGTCTCCTGCCTCAAATCCAGTGTTCTTTCCATTACTCTATGCAGCTTGAAGGATGCAGTGTTTGTGTTTGTAAGGATCACAAACTGAGGTTGGATTGTATATTGGGCCATATTGTCAGAAGCCTTGCTTGGAAACTTTGAGTATTTTGAATTTTACCTTAAAGACAATGAGAAATTGTTGAGATTTTCTGACTTGTATGATGCTGAGCACTTTGTGGAGAAATTTAGACATTGAAGGAACATAGATCTAGAGCTGTAAAGGATTTCAGTAGCTATCTCTTCTAATCCTTTCATTTTACTCATTGAGAAAAATAAGGCCCAAGGAAGTTAAGTGATTTGCCCAAGATCATTAGAGGTGGGATTTAAACTCAGATCCTCTTACTTCAGGGTCAAAGTTCTTTCCTCCCTGATATCTTGTTAAAATAATTATTTTTATTTCAAACCTTTGGGCAATATAATTAATATGATTTCAATGTAGCAGCCTCCTCTATGGTTTTAGGGAGTTTATTTTAGGAGAAAAATTATGAGTTCAATCATAGTTACTCTGAATCCCTAGACTGGAAAATTTGGCCAGAGATTGGGCTCTTTGCTCACATTTACATTTATAACTATTTCTAGTTAATCCATGTTCTCTTAGTGGTTGAAACAAAAAATTCAGATTACTGGAAATGTTTGGGTAACAAAATGGCAGATGACATCATTGTGTTTACAGATAGATGCCAGGGGGAGAAATTGGTTAGAGAACAGATCTTTTCTCAGAATTTAGTCTTTGAGTAAATGAGTTCGCTAGTCTTCTTCTCCAATATGCTTTTTAAAAATGGTAATGGTCCTTAGTATCTCCTTTATTTGCCACAGCTCAGTCCCACCTTTTCCCCACTCCTTTCACTGGTTAATGGTTCTTGGCTCAGCTCTTTATTAACCTTTTTCTAAACCTCTAACCTCTCTGTTTCCAAACATTTGGCACACTTCCAAGAGATCTATATGGTTCTGAGATAATTCTTTCCTTTCATACAAATTCCTTTTGATATGACCAAATCTCTCACACAGTTGTTTTGGTTGATCCAAAGAGGGATATAGGCCTTGTTCCACATAGTTCTGATTGATTTAATCAAGGTGTTACTATTTAAGTGGAATCAAGTAAAAGAATGTCAGGTATGGTCAATAAAACAAAAATAATTTATTAAGAGTTATTCTGTATGGTTCATTTGCTAGATAGAGCAGTTACAGATGGTAATTAAGCATAAGGAGACCAGAAAAGTATATTTGCTTGGTCATTATGCTAGGTCTTCTCTTATAAGCTTTAATAGTCAATAAGCAAATTTAACAAAAACTTAGTAAGCCTGTGCAAAGCACTATAGATAGAAATATAAAAAGATAAACAAGGGGCAGCTGGGTAGCTCAGTGGAGTGAGAGTCAGGCCTAGAGACAGGAGGTCCTAGGTTCAAACCCGGCCTCAGCCACTTCCCAGCTGTGTGACCCTGGGCAAGTCACTTGACCCCCACTGCCCACCCTTACCAATCTTCCACCTATGAGACAATACACCGAAGTACAAGGGTTTAAAAAAAAAAGATAAACAAAAATAAAACAAATTTAAAAAAGATAAAAAGAAAGATAAAAGATGCAAGGCTCTAACTTCAGGAAGCTTATATTATACAAGAGCATGCATATGACACACACAGATATGATATACCTACATGTATATGTAAATATATCAGAAGATAGTTTATATAGCAATGGACCCAAAGAGAGCTCCATCAATCCAAAAATTTGAAGTAGGAGTGAACGCTTTGAATTGGATAGGTCAAAGCAGGATTCATGGAGGGAACAGCACTCAGATAAAGATTCTGAAAGGTGGAATTCGAGGAGACAGTGCATTCCAAGAAAGGGGAATAGGCTAAATAGAAACATGAATGTAGGTTAAATGTTAAATTCAGGTAAAGAGTCGAATTTGCCTAGATCTAAGACAATGTAAAGGAAATAATGTGAAATAAGTATGGAAACCTAGAATGGAATGAGGAACAAGGAGCTAGGAACTAGGAATAATTGGAACTGGGAACTAAGTAAGGTTTTAAATGCCAGGTTAAAGGCTGTGTATTTTATTCTAGAAGCAATAAGGAGTAACTGAAGGATTTTGAGAAAGTCAGTGACCTAGACAGCCCTGTGCCTTTGGAAGATTATTTTTGTAGCTCAGTGGAGGATAGATTAGAGAAGCAAGAAACTAGGGGTGAGAAGACTCATTAAGAAACTCATAATATTCTAGGGAAGAGGGGTTTTGCTCGAACAAGGGTGGTGGCTATGTGAATAGAGAATGGAACAAATTGAGAAATATTGTGGAACTGACAATGGATTAGACACAGAATGGCAGTGAGGGAGAAGAATCAAAACTGTCTCTAAAGTTTTAAGCTTGAATGATTAAGTAATGGTAAATATTGTTATTAGAAGAGCAGTTTTAGGATTGAAGATAAATTGTTTGACATGTTGAGTTTGAGGTATTAGCAAGATAATTTGCTAATACCTCATCCTTTATATGACTGAAAGCTAGTTGATGATGGGGAGAAGAGGCAGAGATTGGGACTGGATATATAGATTTAGGAGTCATCTAAATAGAGGTCATAATTAAATCCTTAGGAACTAAAGAAGTTATGAAGGGAATGAATGAAAAGAGAAAAAAAGGAGCTAAGGCAAACTTTAGGAGACACACTTAGAAGAAATAGTAAGATGAACCAGAGAAATGGGTAGAAAAGAAATGGTTAAATATATAGGAGTAAACCAGTAGAAATCAATGTCACAAATACCAGGATTAAAGGGATGATCAATAATATGAAATGCTGCAAGGAGGATAAGCATTAAGTAATGATCAGCAGCTTTAGCAATTAAGGGGCAATTGGTATACTGTGGTAGAGCTGTGAATTGGTCCAGTCATTCTAGAAGGCTATTTTGAATTATAAATAACAGCCCCCCCCAAATGAGTAAGATATCTACATGATTTTACTTAGATATTCCACTGCTAGTTATCCCTGTTAGGAATTCAAAAATGAAAAGAGTTCACATATCAAAATATTTACAACAGTAATTTTTGTGGTAGCAAAGAACTGGAAATAAGGTGTATGTCAATCTAATGGGCAATGACTAAACCTATTGAAATATAAAAATGTAATGTAATATTATACACTCTAAGAAATGAGGAATGTGGAGAATTCAGAAAAGCATAGGAAGACATATAAACTGCAGAGTGAAGTAAGTGGAACAGGAAAGCGATATACACAATGACTACAAAAATGTAAATGAAAACTACAACAAAATAAAATCAAACACTGGCTGATCAACAAGACCCTTGATCCTGAATTAAGAACTGTAACATTTACCTTCTTCATAGGTGCAGGACTTAAGGTGTGCAATATCACAAAGATTGTTAGACTTTGTTAATGTGTTGGTTGGTTTTGTTAAACTGATTTTGTTTTCTTTCTTTTTTCTTTGTTATAAAAGATATGAAAAAATAAGAAGGATATATTCAGAGGTGAACTGAACAAAAACAATATATCAGTATGATATATTTTTAAAAGAGTTCATCAGTGTTGGATTGGAAGTCTGATTGCAAGGAGCTGGTTGAGGAAACAAGTGGGTGGTGAGGAAGTGGAGAAAGTATATTTAGACTGTTTGAAGAAAGACAGAGAGACCTGAGCATATCTAGCAGGGGGGGAAGGAGTAATATGCAGGCTGACATTAAAGTAAGCTCCTAAAATAGGCAGGAATAGATGCTATCGAGAGCATGAGTGAACCCATTAGACTTAGAAAAGAGAAGGGTCCTATCATCCACTGGACATTGAGAAGCTATGTTGGAAAGGCCTGGTGAAGATGGCAGAATTTACAGATGAGGAGGGGAGAAAAAGTACCACATATTAGATGAACTCAATTTCATTAAAGTAGGAAGTAAATTAATCTACTGCAAGAGAGTAAATGGAGGTAGAGATAGGTGTGAAACAGCCATTGTAGGGACTGTGATAAAGAGTCAATTAGATGGCAGAAGCTAGCTAGTTCAGTGGATTTGAGAGCCAGGCCTGGAGATAAGAAGTCCTGATATGTGGGGGCAACTGAGTGGCTCAGTAGATTGAGAACAAGGCCTAGTGATGAGAGGTTCTAGATTCAAATCTGGCCTCAGACACTTCCTAGCCGTGTGACCCTGGGAAAGTCACTTGACCTCCATTGCCTAGCCTTTACCACTCTTCTGTCTTGGAACCAATAACGCATATTGGTTCCAAGACAGAAGGTAAGGGTTTAAATAAAAAAGTCCTGATATGTGACCCTGGAAAGTCACTTAATCCCCATTTCCTAGCTCTTCTCACTCTTGTGTCCTTGAATCAATACAATATTAATTCTTTTTTAAAATATTAATTCTAAGAAGAAAGATAAGAGTGTTTTTTAGAGTCAGTTAAAGGAATAACTGAACAAGTTGTGGCATATGATTGTGATGGAATACTATTGTGTTATAAGAAATGATAAACAGGATGATTTCAGAAAAGCCTTGAAAGACTTACAAGAACTGATAAAGAGTAAAGTAAACAGAACCAGGAGAATAGCAATATTGTACAATGATCAACTATGAATGATTTAGCTATCCTCAGTGATATAATGATCTAAGACAATTCTAAAGGACTTATGATGAAAAAATGCTATCAACCTCCAGAGAAAGAAGTGATTACAGACTCAAGCATAGTATTTCTTTATTTCTTCTATTCTTATTTGTGTTTTTTCTTTCACAACATGACTAAAATGGAAATATGTTTTGCATGACTGTACATATTTAACCTCTTTCAAATTGTTTGCCTTCTCAATGAGGGAGGAAAAGAAGAAGGGAAGCAGAGAATCTGGAACTCAAAATTTATAAAAACCAATGCAACCAAAATTAGAAGGGAAGCAACAAATTGGGAAAAAAATCTTTATAACAAAAACCTCTGACAAAGGTCTAATTTCTCAAAATTTTAAGGAACTAAGTCAATTGTACAAAAAAAAATCAAGCCTTTCCCCAGTTAATAAATGGGTAAGGGACATGAATAGGCATTTTTCAGATAAAGAAATTAAAACTATCAATAAGCACATGAAAAAGTGTTCTAAATCTCTCATAATTAGAGAAATGCAAATTAAAACAACTCTGAGGTACCACTTCACGTCTAGCAGATTGGCCAATATGACAGTAAAGGAAAATAATAAATGTTGGTGGGGGTGTGGCAAAATTGGGACACTAATGCACTGCTGGTGGAGTTGTGAGATGATCCAACTATTCTGGAAGGCAATTTGGAATTATGCCCAAAGGGTAAGACTGCCTGCCCTTTGATCCAGCTATACCACTGCTGGGTTTGTACCCCAAAGAGATAATAGGGGAAAATATGTGTACAAAAATATTCATAGACATGCTCTTTGTAGTGGCAAAAAACTGAAAATGAGGGGGTGTCCTTCAATTGGGGAATGGCTGAACAAATTATAGTATCTGTTGATGATGGAATACTATTGTGCTGAAAGGAATGATGAACTGGAGGAATTCCATGTGAACTGGAATGATTTCCAGGAAGTGATGCAGAGTGAAAGGAGCAGATCCAGGAGAACATTGTACACAGAGACTGATGCATTGTGACAAAATCAAATGTAATGGACTTCTCTACTAGCAGCAATGCAATGATGCAGGACAATTCTGAAGGAATTATGAGAAAGAACACTATCCACATCCAGAGAAAGAACTGTGGGAGCAGAAATGCAGAATAAAAGCATATGCTTGATCGCATGGTTCAATGGGGATATGATTAGGGATGTAGACTTTGAATGATTACTCTATTGCAAATATTGATGACATGGAAATAGGTTTTGAACAATGATACATGTAAAACCCAGTGGAATTGCCTGTCAACTCCAGGAGGAGGGAGTAAAGAAGGGCGAGAAAGAACATGAATCATATAACCATGGAAATATATTCTAAATTAGTCAATAAAAATGTTAAAAAATGCTAAAATTATTTTTACATGTAACTGAAAAAAGTAAAATGTAAAAACTCCACCCTAAAATCAATTAGAGATAAAGAAAATGATTGCTCTGTAGCCTAGAGGATCCATTTGATGTTAAATAACAGGAATTTGCAGTGGACCTCATTCTTTCCAATTTAATGAATGTTCTCCATCAGTTTTCTTTGACTGCAATAGGAGAAAAAGTAGATGATAGAATCATCACTTTAAAGTTAAAAGCGATATTGTGTAATGATCAATTGTGAATGACAGTTATTCTCAGCAATACAGTAATCCAAAACAATTTCAAAGGACTCATGATAAAAAATGCTGTCTGTTCCAGAGAAAGAATTGGAGTCTGAATGTAGATCAAAGCATACTATTTTTCACTTTATTTTCTTCGTATTTTGTCTTCTTCTACAACATGACTACTATGGAAATATATTGTGCATGATCACACATGTATATAATCTATATGAAAATGCTTACTATCTCAATAAGTGGGGAGGAAAGTGAGTAAGGGAGAGAATTTAGAACTCAAAATTTTTTAACATATGCTAAAAATTATTTTATATGTAATTAGTAAAAAATTAAATATTATTGGTTGTTTCAAAAACATGGGCTTTATAGATCAGTCCATCCCCCTCGTTGTTCAGGTGAGGAAACTGAGGCCATAAGAGCAGCAATATTGTGTAGTGGAAAGAACTATTGAACAAAGATGTGAGTTCAGACCCCACCTCTGATGCTTACTATCTATATAACCTTGGGCAAATCACTTATTGCTAGAATTCACTTTTCCTCCTCTCTAAAATTAGGAGGTTGGACTAAATAGTCCCTGGAGTCCCTTCTAGTTCTAGTTCTATAATCCTATAATAGGGTAGAGTTAAGTGACTTGCTTAAAATCACACCACCAGTAAATGGAAGAGCCGTGATTTATATGTAGATCCTGGGCCCCCAAATCCTGTGTTCTTTCCACTGTAAAATACTGCTTCCCTGGCCTTCCCTCACTTCCGTTGTTTTCTTTTTTTCCCCTTAATCTTCCTGTCTTAGTATGAACTCTAAGACAGACAAATAGCAAGGGCTAAGCTAGCAGATAGACAAGTAGCAAGGGCAAAGCTATCAATGTTAAATGACTTGCCCAAGGTCATACAACTAGGAAATGACTGAAACCAGATTTGATCCTAGATCCTCCAGTCTCCAGACCTGGAGCTTTATCCACTGAGCCACCAAGGTGCCCACTTCTGCTGTTTTCTTAAACACTAAGGAGATTTATTTTAACCATCAGAATTAATGAGACCAGAAACCTCAGAGATTACCAATAATATGAAGCTACTTTCCCTTTTTATACTACAAATATTTTCTTTCTGCCCCATCTAAAAAGTCAGTCCTTAAAGGCCTCTGGTAAAGATTTGAGTAGCTCTGGAAAATTATTCTTATTTCAGGTGAGGTTATTTTGTCATTGAACCTCAAATATTTTTGGATATCATAGGATTATTGAATCCAAATATATAAGTTTTTGAATTAATAGAATCAGAAATGGTAGGAAGACAAAGGAAAAAGGGGACTCAAAAGTGGATAATTGTGGCTTTGTGGAACTGTTTAGTTCTGGGGTCAAGACACTACCATGAGAGAAAAATCAAACTAGAGAAAAGTGAAACTAAAAAGTGATAGATTGAGAAAACATAGGGATTAAAGGATTTGTGACTATAGTGAGAATGCAGAACAAGTTTAAGGGGAGTAAGGCAATAGGAAGGGTACAAAGGACAGAAGATTCTGATCAGAAAGGGAAATTGCAGAGCTCGAGATCCTGGATGGCTTTGGGTTTTAGGTCATTGTGGTAGGAAGTGTAATCATCATGTGGAAGGCTGGGATCATGGAGACAAAGGTCTTGGGAACTGAGGAGATCCATGAGCAGGCATGACAAGGTATTCAAAGAATCATCAGTATGAATACTGAAATCAGCAAGGATGGGAGGTAAGGAGTTTACTTGAATATGGGGATAGAAGTGGAGATTGTGAGCTAGTTACTGAATTCACCAAGAAAGGAGGAATAGATGCAAATGGAGAGTAAAAGGTGACAAGAAGAATCTGAACCAATGATGACCTTTGATACTAAACCTGTCTAAGGAAAGGAAAGGAAATTTCTGAACACCTTCTTTATTTGTGTTTCTGCTAAGCTTCCCCAAGAAGTGTCCATTTTTGGAACGGGAATTGGGACAGAAGTTCTTGCCTGTATTTCTTTGTTTGCGTCTACATGGCATCACCAGTGGTAAGTGGCAGTGTGTGTGTATACATGCTATATAGGATTATTCCACTGTTAGAGGCTCTCTATTCCTCTCTCTCTTTAGCTATTCACTAGCCATTATGTCTCACCAAACTGTGAAATAGCCATTACGTGCCTGCAGGCTCTGGGCCTAAGTGAAATTAGGTTGTGACCAAAGGAAACAAACAAAAAACAAACCCCAAATGAAACAATACAAAACCCTCTAAGTTATATATGTGCTGTCTCTGCTTTATACAGTGTTCTCAGAATCCAAGAATATTGGGTGCGGAAAGGATCATAGGCACATTAATATTTCAAAATGAAAGGGATCTTAGGCATCACTAAATTCATTTTTTTCATTTCACAGATAGCCAGAGAAGTGATTGGATTTACCAAAGGCATGTGTCTAATTATTTGCATAATTGAGATTGCTTAATTCAGAACTTTTAATTCTTAATCCAACACTTTGTATTACA
The DNA here is from genome assembly GCF_016433145.1 of Gracilinanus agilis. Lineage (NCBI taxonomy): Eukaryota > Metazoa > Chordata > Mammalia > Didelphimorphia > Didelphidae > Gracilinanus > Gracilinanus agilis. The sequence goes on from NC_058131.1 coordinate 636,261,683, forward strand.
CAACACAGGATGATTTTATTAGTACTTTGGGGAAAATCCTGGGGAAATGAATGATAATATAAAAACAAATAATGAAAATATCAACACAATAATAATAAAATTTGGGGAAATTAACTAAAGCCAAATACTGATATTCTCATAATCTAGTGATGTGGGGAGCTCATGGAAATGAGGGTGGGGAAGAAGAAACATGGGTGAACATGCATATACAGCTCTGAGAAGAGCTTGGAATAAAATTTCTATAGGCCTAATGAACTTTGAAAACAGTTTTCAAAGCTCTTTCCCACTTTCAAAGTGTATAGAAGAATCTTATCATTCAACAGCAGTAAATAGACCAGATGAATTTTGTTAGGATCGTTTCCAGGATATATATTGAAAACTGATTCATCAATCTATAATTGCCTCTAATGTATACAAACTATTGCCAAGAAATTCCAAATGATTTCAGAGAGTGCATTGTAACTTTATATAGTTACTTAGACTATAAATATTCCAGAAGTCTGTTTTAAAAAAACCTCTTCTAAGATGCTGAGACTGTCTTCCTTAAAGGTACACATATGTTCTCCTTTACTAGAGTATGTAATATTTGAAGAAATAAAAGAAGTAATACAAAGAGCAATCATTGATTATGCTGATAAGTTTTTAAATCAGAAATTTGCCTTAAAGGTAGTTCTCAAATGTTGGTCCAAGATACTCTTGTGGCCCATGAAAGACTCCTGGAGATGGGCTTTTGTTCTCTTATGGAGTGGATATTACTAATTTGATTGGGCCCATTCTTTTGTTTGAGGCATACATTTATTGTTCCTCTAAAAGAAAAGTCAGACAACAAGACAATAGATGTTAAAAGAGGAGAAAATGGTCCTCTTCTGGTTCTTGGGACCTTGAGTCAAGGAGGAGATGGGACAAAGGGTGTCCAAATCCAGGAGCCTAGAAAGTTTTCAGAAGGACCTGTTAGAGTTTTGAAGGTAGAACACTGACTTTAATTCTAGCTCTATGACCACTTGACTAAATGGCCTTGAGCATGTTACTTCATCTTCATGGGCTTCAATTGTCTCAACTTTAAAATAAAAGGGTTATACTAAATAAGCACCACCCATAGTTCTTCCCCACTCTAAAGCATCTAATCTCCAGATATTTGGTCAAGAGAGACAAGATCTATTTGTCTTAAGTATATCATTGCCACTCATCCCATGGCTGTTTTCATATTGGTTTTTAATGATGCAAAGTGGAAGTGAGTGAGTAAATGATCTATTGCCATGTGGGCAAACCTATGGTACTCATGCTGGATGAGGCTGTTCCCTGTCCCCTCTCTACTGTGTCTGAAGACATTTTTCGCATCACCTTCCCCTCTGCCCAACAGCCCGATGGGAGTGCTTCCTCCCTCCCTTGTTTGGGGTAAGGGAGAGGTTCAAATGGAGCGTGAGGTGCAGTTTGGGCACTTGGTCTCTAAAAGGCTTGCCACCACAGATCTATTGGGTATTTTTCTATAGTCATTATAGTCCACAACCTGAAAAAAAATTAGAGAATAGGTATAAATTGAAAATTAACTTCTGAAATTATGAAAATAGAAGCAGGCATGCATGGTTCTTTGGGTAATAGCTGGGAAAAAAACAACAACCTGATTGGCAGTGGGAAAAAAGGAAGTAATCATAATTTAAACACAGACTATGGGTGCAAAAAGCCCAGAAAATCAGAGACAAGAAGTGAAAAGCAATTCAGAGGGGATAAAGTGGTGAAGGAAGGAAGATGGAGATGGGGATGGAGAGGGAAGGATGGGAGCCAGAGAATATCATTCACTTAACCATGGATTTGAGTTGTGAACACTGGGCAACATGGACCCAATAGAGAGGAGAGAGTACTCTGAAGGGCAGGAGTTTGAGGTCTCATTTTTATAGTTTGGGACTTTTTTGGGGGGAAATAGACCAACTCCTATCTGTGTCACCTTGGGACTAGTTCATTAACATATTCAAATCACTTCAGGGTTATCAGTAAAATCCAAGTCATCATCTGAAAGTTATAAGTACCTTTTGATATTCTTCTAGTCTGGAGCTGTGGAGGTCTGAATTTTGTCTGGAATTTACATATCATAGGACCACAGTCCTAATAGTAGCATCTTGATGTGAAAACCCTGATTTAGAACACCTACCTTAAATCTAGATTTGGTTAATATAAGATACAATTTGGTAAAGTTATGCTTTTCTGGTCTTTGGGCTAATCTGTACATTACTTCCAGGTTCTTCTTTTCCATCTTATTTCCTGCTATTATTCCCCCTTTATACTGGTATACTTTATACTATACATAATCTTACTTTACCAACTAGAAGGGGAATGGTGGTCAGGAGGAACAGAACAAAATACAACTTTAACACAAGGATCATGAAGAAATTTGGAATGGGGCCAATACTAATTATGAGATGTGTAAAGTAAGGCATAATTAGGGAAAGAAGAATGATAGTGGAAGTAGTATCTTCTAGTTGAGGCCCAGGGATGCCTAAGTGGGGCAGTCTTGCTAAATACCTCAATATAAATTTTGAAATTTTGAAAAAAAAAACAAACCCAAGTACTTCATAACTCTCAGAGACAAGCTGCTTTCAGGAAACTTTGTCCCAAGAGTTAAGTTGTTACATACACAATCCAAAGAAGTTCCTTCTTAAAACATGAAAGTACCACTCAAATTAGAGTTAATTCATTCATCATATGTGAGGTTTGTATGTGCAAATCCAAAGATGACTTTAGAATGAAAATAACTGAAAATAAACTCATGTATTAGACCCATGAAGTCTTATTTGAGCTTTGCCAAGCTCAATTTGAAAAAAGACCCCATTCTCCCCCTGCCCCCAACTCATAGCCTTATTTTTGTATGTGAAATTGTGTGGAGATAATAAAGCCTTCCAAATTTTTTCTTTATTTTTTTTTCCTCAAGGCAGGCACCTGGAAGATATAAAGCACATTAACTTCTTCCCTGAGACTTGGCTAGTCCGGATTTTTGCCAACCATTACCATGCAGTGAGTTGCCTTGCTTACAAGAGGAAGCAATTATATGGATTTATTGCCTTTCTGACTCCCCTCTCTTCTCATCCTTTCCTGCCATTGAGATGTGCTTTCCATCTGCAACTATATTAGGAGATCTGAGTGTTTAAGGTTGGGATGATTCCAGAGCAGTAATGGTGAACCTATGGCATGGGTGCCAAAGATGGCATGCAGAGCACTCTGTGTGGGCACGTGGCAGCCCTCCCTACCTCCAAGTTCATTATTAGAAAGGCAGGAGGACTTGGGGAGAACTGCCTCATTCCCCCTTTCCACTGTGCCTGATGATATTTTTTCACATTCTCCCACCCCTCTGCCCAGTAGTCCAATGGGAACACACAGGGGGTTAGGTGAGTGGCTCACAGGTGGCAGAACTAGAGGGGTGTGGAGTGCTTGGGCTCTGCCCCTTCCCCTCTCTACACTCACTGAGGACATTCCTCACTTCACTCACCCCTCCACCCAATAGCTCAATGGGAGCACTTTTTCCTCCCCTGTGTGGGATAAGGGAGGGCAGGGCACACCCAGCACTCAATGGAGGGGAGGGGCATGGCACTCAGTCTGGGAGGGGGAAGGAACTGTACTTGGCTCAGGAGTGGAGTTGGGGCAGAGACCTGGCACTCTGTCTCTAAAAGGTTTGCCATCACTACTCTAGAGCCATGTTGGTGAATCTTTGGCACACATGCTAGAGGTGTCTGTTCCCCTCCCCTTCTCCACCTTGCCTGAGGACATTTTTCACTTCACCTACCCCTCTGCCCAGTAACCCAATGGGAATGCTTCCTCCTTTCCCTGTATGGGGTAAGGGGGCAGCTCATCTGTGGAATGAGGGTGCATTTGGGGTACTCAGTCTCTAAAAGGTTTGCCATCACTGCTCTAGAGCCTACCTTATGTAAGGAGCAGGTAAAGTGGTGAGGGGAGGCACTGCCTTTGGTATCTGGGACTTTTCAGCATTACTGCAAACTAATTTCCTAATCCAGGGATACCAGGCCACATACAGGTCTATTTATATAGAATTCTTTGAGAGACAAGAATGGTTATAAAGGCAGCCTTGTAGTCAGGAAGACTTTGGTTTTGAGTCATGCCTCTGACATAGATTAGCTGTGTGGCCACAGATAAATGCTTTCATTTCTCAGTATCACAAGCAACTCTCTAAGATGAAAAGTTAGAGAAGAGCTGCTTGTCTGTCCTGCTGGAGAAAACTTCAAAATCAAGAATTCCTTACAAGGACAATGAGGTAGCACAGTGGATAGAACCTGATGGCTTGGGGTCTGGAAGACCTGGGATCAAATTTGGTCTCAGACACTTTCTAGCTGGGCAAACTTAAGCAAATCACTTAACACTGATTGTCTAGCTCTGTCCTCTCTTCTGCCTTAGACTGATAATAAGACAGAAGGCAAAAGTTTTTTCAAAGTTCCTTACATATTTTGAAAAGATAGACACAGGCTTTAGTAGATAAACAGAAACATAGATGGATGGATGGATAGATTATGGATGAATAGAGATAGAAAGAGAGAGAGGGAGAGAGAGAGAAATAGACAGATGAATAGACATACAAATATACAATCACACATTTATATATATATATATGTATATATACATATACACGATATGCACAATACATGTGCATATGCACACATTTGTACCATATATGCACTATATAAACACATAGACACAAATGTACATACTCATGTACACACTATATACACTATACAAACACATTTATGCATACCCAAATATAGGTATTTTTTTTAAAAGCATTTTTATAGATGTGGACCCAGGGAAGTCATACAACTTTGTCAAGATTGCACAGTTGCCAAATGCTAGAAGCAAAGTCTTCTGTCTCCTAAATTCTACTCTTTCAGGTAGATTCTAACAGATCACATTGTCTTTCAGTTGAACAACATGTTTAAAAGGTGATATCCTTTTCCCATGAGATGGATACAGTTTTGATATATTTTCAATTCTGTATTCTTAGAGAGGAAGATGCTTGTTAGAAGGTAGATCTAGAGATTTGTAGCTCACTGATTAACTTCCATGGATGATAACTTTAGAACAGAAGTTCTAACCTGGGGAGCTCTGACCAGATGAGATTAGATTTCAGGGGAATTATGAATTTAGATTTTTAACAATATTTTTATAATTATAATACAATTGATTTTTTTGTAACCCTATGTATTTTATTTTATGCATTTAAAACCATTCTGGGTAGGGTTCTACAGATTTCACCAGGTTGCCCATTCAAGGGTTTTGTGACAAAAAAAAATAGGATTAAGAATCATTGGTCTAGGGGCAGCTAAGTGGTTCAGTGGGTAGAGTGCCAGGTCTGAGTGATGTGGACCTGGGTTGAAATCTGGCCCCAGACACTTCCTAGCTATGTGTCCTCGGGCAAATCATTTATCTCCAATTGCCTAACCATTACCACTCTTCTGCCTTAGAAGTAATACTTGTATTTATTCAAAGATAGAAGGGAAGGATTTGGAAGGTGAGAGAGAGAGAGAGAGAGAGAGAGAGAGAGAGAG
>NC_058131.1:636267582-636282780 GCF_016433145.1 Gracilinanus agilis
GAGAGAGAGAGAGAGAGAGAGAGAGAGAGAGAGAGAGAGAGAGAGAGAGAGAGAGAGAGAGAGAGAATCAGTACTCTAGTGTATAATCATTTAATGGTATAGCTGAAGTGACAAAAGTGGCAGAAAAGGGTTTCCCTCTTTGTGCCTCACTGCCTTAGTAAATTTACCCTCTCCACCACCTCCACTTTCTTATAATTTCTTAGCTGCTTATAAACTCTCTTAGGAGCAAATTAAAACAGAAATTCCATGGTGCACCACTTCAGGGGTTGTTTTAGAATTGGTGGATTTCAGAATGTAAGGGAAACAAGGTAAGTACTTAACTTAAGGGCATTTACTCTCTAAATTGTATACATTTCAGCTTGAGAGTGGTGGAGACATGTTTCATGCGAAAGACCTTACTACTCAAGCTGTAAGATTTGGTCTCCTAATTAACCAGGTATGTAACTAAAAGAGAGTTCCCAGTAGTCTGTCTTGGTTGACATCTAAACATCATTCTATAAATATGTAATTGACCTTCCCCAAATCAAGGCTATAGACCCTGCTCTGGCATTGATTGGCTATGTGACCTTGTGGAAGTCTTTTAACTCCCCTGGGCCATGGTTTCCCACCTTTATAGCAAATTAGATTAAACCATATCCAAGTTCCTTTCCATCACTAATGTTTGAAGGTTCTCCGTAGTTTTACTATAAACTTTCATCTGTTTTCTTTAAAATGCAATGGCTTTAAATATCTTTAATATAACTATATATTATTTTATTTTTTTAATTTTTAATTTTTTTATTTAAATATTATATTTATTTATAATAAAATAACTTCAAATAAAACCATGGGCTATAATGAACTGGATTTCTCAAACTTTAAAAGCATTGTTTAAAAATATCTTAGACTAGAATTGAATTGAACATACATTTTATAGGATGATTAATACAAATGTGGATGGGGGAGGAGACAGATAACACAGAAAGAAAAATTATATACAAAAACTTATCCTGTATATAAACTTCTGTATATAAACCAAAGCTTCCTTCTTTCTTAAAGCTTTCTTCCTTCCTTCCTTCCTTTTGCAGAAAAGTGGCAAGGACTTGGCAATTGGTTTTAAACCTTGTGTCACATAGCTAGGAAGCATCAGAAGCTGTACATGAATCCAGGTCTTCCCAACTCAAGGCCTGGCTCTTTATTCACTGAGCTATTTCCCCCTCAACAAGCATTTTAAAGTACCTATTATATGTAAGATATTGAGGGCTAAAAACAATAGAAAAAATATTCCCTTCCATCTAAAGGCTTACTTTTTAATGGGGAGGTTATTTGTTTTTTTTTTTGATTTTTATTTTATTGATTAATTATGAAAAATTTTCCATGTTCATATGATTCATATTCTTTCCCTCCCATTCCCCTCCCATAGCTAACATGCAATTCCACTGTGTTTTACATGTTATTGACCAAGACCTATTTCCATATTATTGATATTTGCACTAGGGTGATTGTTTAGAGTCTGCATTGGGGAGGTTATTTGTAGCATTTAAACGTAGAAATAAATATAGTGTGACTTGAACAAGGAGAGAATACTAATAAGTTGGGACCTCAGAGAAAGTTTGATTGTTAAATGAATGTTCCAATGGGGTGCAAACACTGGGATGGGAAAGGAGGGCAGAGGTTAGACCAGTGATGTTGAACCTATGGCACAAGTGCCAAAGTTGGCATGCAGAGCACTCACTGTGAGCACGTGGTTATTCCCGCGCCTCCCCCTCCCAGTTCATTATTAGCAAGGCAGAGGAACTTGGGTGGAGCTGCTCCGTTCCCCATCTCCACTCTATCTGACAACATTTTTTCACATCATCTACTCCTCTGCCCAGCAGCCCAATGGGAGTGCTTCTTCCCTCTCCTGTGTGGGGTAAGGGAGAGGGGCAGAGCACGCCTGACATTCGGTCAGGGGGTAGAGCCTGGCATTCCATCTCTCAAAGGTTTGCCATCACTGGCAAATTTTGAGACAAAAGTGGAAAGGCTAGGCAATTGGAGTTAATTGACTTACCCAGGGTCACATAGCTAGGAAATATCTGAGGTCACATTTGAACCTAGATCCTCCCAACTCTAGGCTTGGCTCTCTCTCCACTGTGCTGCCTAGCTCTGTCCTTGTTCTGTTACAGTTCTATGAATCCATACTGAAGAGTGCAAAAGGCTAATTCTAAGCATAAATAGAACTCAATATAAATATGGTAGCCCAAATCCCAAGAGTGAATCACAATATCTTTCATGCTAGTTATGACTTAGTAGTCATCTGCACTTAAAGATATTACACAAGAATCAACTTCCCCTCATATTTATTTACAACTCCCCTGGTAGCAACCCCCCGAATTCCTTTTTCAGAGTGTCAGAGTAATTCCTTATTATACTAAAGATTTTGCAGTTCCAAACTACTCCACTTGTTAATTATTTTATTTCAAAAGCAACCCTATAAAGGGAGGTAATTCATTTTATCTATAAGTAAACTGAGTCTCATAAAAGTTAAGTAATTTGTCCAATATCTTATAGTAAGTGACAGAGTACTCGCTAGATGCCTAGCTTTATCTCTTGGGTACCTGTTATCTATATGATTGTGTACTTAACTTTTTAGCCTCAATTTACCCATTATTAAAATGGGGTAATAATACTTCTCCCCATATGATACAGTTGCATTGTGCAAATTGTAAAATGCTGTTTAAGGGGGAGTAAAAAAAACTGTTGCTATAAATAATAAAATGGAATCTTTAAAGCATAAAGAAAATTTTAACAAATTATAAGCCAGTCAACTTGATTTCAAATCTTGGTAACATTTTAGGAAGTATTATTAAAAGGATAGTGAATATCTAGAAAAAGGAGTGGAGAACAGAGTCAGAATGGCTTCATCAAGAATAAGTCATGTCAGGACAGTAAAGTGATGAAGAGCCAACTCTGGAGATAAGGAGGTCCTGGGTTCAAAATCTGGCCTCAGATATTTCCCAACTATGGCACCATAGCTGGGCAAGTCACTTAATCCCAAATTGCCTAGCCCTTACTGCTCATTTGCCTTGTAGCCTATACTTAATATCGATTATTCTAAAAAGAAGGTAAGGATTTAAATTTTTTTAAAAAATCATGTCAAATTAACCTATGAGTTTAACTGATTCCCAAGTCCATACTCATACTGCATTACCATAAATACCTTCTATGGAAACCTCCCCATCTCTCAGCCAAGTCTACATTATAATAGGCTCTGAGTCCACGTCTGTTGGTTACCTTCTGAGTAGCCAGACCACAAATACGTTTGGCTGGTTTTTAAAGCATCTTCAGTGGTCAACTCATCAATCACAATGGCATAGATGTGCAACAATAATGTATTCAAAGTCTCTCAGTTTTAAAGAAATGCAGTATGGTGTTCCGTTTTCAAAAGTCAGAGAACAATGATTTGTCCATCTGATAGCCTGCCTGATTGTCTTCTCTTTGATGTTCAGAAATACATGGAATGCTTCAAAACACATGCAATTTGCCACTGAGTGAGTCTTTGGAGTATAGTCAAAATATGAGTTTCTTTGTGGTTCCTGTTTGAAGACTGAAGTATAGATTTAGACTTTTAAATCAAATGTCAAATGAATCTTTTACCTGAATGAAGTGAAAGTTTTTCTCTATTTTTGTTGTTCATCTCTTTTGCTCTTCAATACAACCTAGGAATTCAAGATTTACTCAGAAACAATTGGCGTATATGGGTTCTTCTTTGAAATTAGGGGAATCAAACATGGTGACTTCTCCTATAGTTTTTACATGCAGGTAAGAAGTGGGTAACATTTGGGAAAGTAAAATCTATGAAAATCTTGCTTTTGAAGCACTAAAGACAGAAAAGAGACCTTTTAAATCACCCTGCCATAATGAGTAATACTTTGTGTCAGACAAATGGAAAAGAAGACTAATTTTGTCTGAAGAGGGAATGTGGTGTAGTGGAAAAGCATCCCTGAGAATGAGTCAGGAGGTTTGATTTGTGATTCTGTCCCATGCCACAAATTAACTATGTGACCTTGGTAAAGTCATCTCATTTCTCTCAGCCTCAAGTTTTGTTTTTTAATTTATAAATTGAATAAAAATGGAAACTCTAAAGAATGAGGAAAATGTTGACAAATTACAAGTCAGTGAACTGGACTTCAACTATTGGTGAAATTTTAGGAAGCATTGTCAAAAGGATAGAGAATATTTAGAAAAAGAAATGGAGGGTACAGAAGCAAAATGGCTTCATCAAGAATAAATCATGCCACATGAACCTGTGAGGCAGTTAGGTGGCATAGGGTGTAGATAAAGAGTAATAGTTATACCTGGAGTCAGGAAGATCTGAGTACCAATCCAGCCCCAGACACTTATTGGCTGTGTGACCCTAGGCAAGGCACTTAATCACTACTTGCCTCATCAGGTTAATAATGGAACTCATCAACCAGGCTTTAGGGTTAATAAAATAATGTTTATAAAGTGATTTGCAGACCCTAAAGCAATATAAATGCTAGTATGGGATACTGTGGATGCAATATAGTCAGATTTTAGCGAGGCAGTTGACAAGGTATCTAAGCTTGTTCTTGTGAAAATATGGAGAGATATGGGCTAGATGACAATATTTTAGCAGACTGAGAACTGGTTAAATTGCCAGCCCCAAAGAATAGCATTTACTGTTTGATGTTAACTTGGAAAGAGGTCTCTATTAGCTCCAGAGAACCAGTTAGTCCTGTGCTATGTGGCTTTTCCAGTGACTTGGATAAAGACACAGATAACATGCTTGTCAAATTTATGGTTTACACAAAGCTAGGAGGCAAAGCTAACTTGGGTGACAAAGTCAGTATTTTAAAGATCTTGAAAGGCTAGAACATGGGTCTGAATCTCTTAAATACTCAATTATTAAAACTAATCTGAGGTTTCATTGATAATGTATCTCCTCCAATGATGAAGTTCTAGATTTGCCCATCTCATACAACTCTTGTCCATATTCTCCCTCAGTTCACCATAGAGATCTATCCCACATGCCAGAAGCCTTCTTTTTCTCCTGAGTTCACAAGGATTCAATCTATCTATTCTATCCTTATTCTCCCTCACCAGCCCATCAAAGGATTAGTGGAAAGAACTGGGAATATTAGGCTTCTGGGAGGCTTGAGGGCTCATGTTAGCAATCTTCAAGTATATGAAGGACTATTCTGTGGAAGAGGCAGTAGACTGGTCTACTCGGCTCCAGATTGCATATCTAAGGAAAAATTCCCTACACATTACTGCTATCCAAGTGTAATGGGCTGAGGTAGGAGGAAAGGGGTGCCTCTTACTGGTTGTAAGAAAAAAACTGGATGGCAATGCATTTATCTAGCTATGTTGTCAAATGAAAAGTTGATCGGGTAGATGCTCTCCCAGGTCTATCCCACCTCTGAGGTTCTGTGATTCTGAGTTCTGCAGACAAATGACAGCACTTGCCCAGGGTCACATCATCAGCAAATGACTGTTGTTTTGGGGGGAAAAAAAGCCAAAGCCCCCACAGGAATCACCGAAACTCTAGTAGGCACAAATAGTTGCCAAACTCTTATGTGATTTTTACTCAGTTAAATTAATGTCCTTTCAGAGAATCAAATATTCAGACACGAACTTACCCGCCGCCATAGCTGAGAGGAGCCCAGTTAGCCTCAGACCAGAACGCCTAGTGAAATATGAAATCAGAGCACAATCTTTGGTGAATGGAAATTGGCAGGAGTTCAGTACTAATCCAATGACCCAAAAATTTGGACTTAACAAGTCAACTAGCAAAAGTCATGTAAGTTTCTGTTTTTAATAATATGACAATAACAATAACAACAACAACTAGCATTTATATAGTGTCTTAAGGTTTCAAAATGCTCTTTCTAAGTTATCTTATTTGATCCTCAAAACAACCCTGTGAGATTGATGCTATTATTATTGTGCCCTTTTTTATTGATGAAGCAACTGAGGCTAAGTGATTAAGTGATTTGTCCAAAGATGCACAGCCAATAAGTGTATGAGGAAGGATTTGAACTCGTCTTCCTGATTCCAAATCCAGCACTCTGCCCATTGTACCACCTAGCATCAACCTTGCAACTAAAGATGATGGTGATCTAAGAATGAAATTTTCTCAGTTATCTTGAGGTAGCAATTCCATCTCTGGACAGCATCAGGAGCCCTCTTAAATAACGAGTGGTCAGCATCAAGAAATCCAATCCAAAGGAGGAATATTCAACATGGAAGGCATATATTAGGGTCAGCACTGTACAAGCTAACCTTCCATTGCTCTTGCATTATGAATGAGAAGGTGAAAAAAGAAGTATGGAGGTTTAGGAAAGAAGAATACTTACTGCTAGAAATCTTACAATAACAAAGAGGAAGGAGCCACCGGGCAAATCGTTGACATAGGAGCTTGGAATTTAATTTGTTGTTGTTCAGTCATTTCAGTCAACTCTTTGTGACCCCATTTGGGGTTTTCTTGGCAAAAGGATGGAATAATTTGCCATTTCCTTCTCCATCTCATTTTATAGATGAGGAAACTGAAGTAAACTGGGTAGAGTGACTTGCCCAGGGTCACACAGCTAGTAAATGTTTGAGGTCAGATTTGAACTCAAAAAGATGAGTCTTCCTGATTCCAGGCCTAGTGTACTATCTAATATATTACCTCACTGGCCCGAATTTAATTTATCCCCTCTATTATTACACACAGACAAAGTAACAATCCCTCATTCATTTGTTCATTCAGTCAGTCAATTAGTCATTCACCAAATATCACCTACTGTGTCATATATAAAAAATAATCCTCAGCCCTGGGGGGAAGGTAAAAAGACAAGGTTGTGACAAAGTTTCAGCCCTCCCAGATTTTAGAGTCTGGTGGAGCAGGGACAGAACAGGGCACAAACCCAGGTAACTGATGCATAGTGTTACATGATAAATGCATTACAGTCATACAAAACCAAGTGCAGTCTGAGGCCAAAGGAACAGGTTTTATTGATGGATGGATCAGTAAAAGCTCCAAAGAAAGCTTCAGATATGGACTTCAACAGATAGGTAACATTTCTTTCTTTGATTCTTTTTTCTGTTGCTATGATAAACACCTAAAATTAAACTTTTTATTAATCATTTTGGAAAAAAATGCCTAACTGATATGTTAGGAAGATAGATGAGGTAAGATGGAAAAGGTAGAGTAATACCAAAAAGTGAAGCAGTCTGGACTGCCAGTTAATTATATTCAAACTTTACTTAATAGGTAATTAAAAGACACTGAAAAATGTTGGCCTTTGAAGTGACCTGAACAGATATATCTTTGCATAAAGTAGATCATATTAGGAGTGATATGAGGATTACTCTGGTGTAATAGAAAAAAAGGGAAATATGCAAGAGAGGATGACTTTTTAGAAGGCCATTGGATTGAGACCTAGAGATGAGAAGTCCTGGGTTCAAATCTAGCCTCTGACTCTTCCTAGCTGTGTAACCTGGGCAATTCCTTTAAATCAGTTGCCTAATCCATATTGTTCTTCTGCCTCAGAATGAATACTTTGAATTGATTCTAAGTAATATTGATTTTTTTTAAACAAGGCTATTGGAATAGTAGAAGTGGATAGGTAATGAATCATGATAGTGACAGTAGAAATGTGAAAATATAGAATAAGGGGAAGAATGTCAATGGCATTACAGAGGAGAAATCAATGAGGTTTGAAAGTTGATAATATATGAGGGATGAAAGAGAGGGAAGAATTAAAGATAGACCTAAGATTATAAACATGGGAGATCACTGAATAGTAATCCTAGTATCTTAATTGATGAAATCAGAGCTAGTTGAGGGGAAAACATAGTAAATTCAATTTTGGACAAGTTTAGTTTGAGATGTTAATAGCAAGATGCAGGTTTAGATGTCCTAGAGGCAGTAGGGGATGAAAGTTTTGAGTTCATGAAAGAGGTCAAGGCTAAAGAGATATATTTAGGAATCATCTACATAGAACTGTGTCCTGAAAATGAATTGAGATTGCCAAGGAAGGGGGTGTAAAAATAGAAGAAAAGAGGGCCAAAGATAGGTGCTTTGGAAACACCCATTTTACAGAGCCCAGAAGGTAATGAAGAATCCCAGAATCAGACAGAGGAAGAGGAAATCTAAGAGAATATGGTGTCTCAGGTGACTGTCAAATGCTGCTCTGTAATCAAGGACAATGAAAAATTTTTAAATGTATATTATACTTGGCCATTAGCAAATTGCTGATATTGGAGAAGAGCAGTAAGGTTGTAGGAATAGATTCCAAATTTCAAATGCTTGAAGAAAAAATTGCCTAAGGTTGTGGTTGGATAGGGTAATTTCAAATAATGTTTGCAGGCAGATGGAATGGAGCCCATAGTGAGGATGAGATGAAAGATGTATAAAATAGAGAAAATGATGATGGGAACAAAATTGATGAGGAAACAGAAGGAAATAGGATCAAGTAAATAGAGGTACTAACCTTATTCAATAGTGGAGATATCTCTTCTGTGAATAGAGATAGAAGAAACAGTGAGTATTAGTTGTGAAATTTGCTAAAAAGTGAAGAGCAGGGACTGAAAGGTCTCATAAACAATAATCTCAGTGAGAAAGGAGTGTAGGGTTGAGGTAGGGAAGGGTTGTATGTAAGAAGAGAGAAAAGGTTTAGAATGTTTGGTCTGGAGAATGAGACAGGGAATCAGTGGGGTATGGCAGAAGGAGACCTTCTGAAGGTGTAAAGTGTAAATTTGTAAGGAGTAAAATTAGCTCAGTTTTGTGACTTTTTCTAATGCTATCTAGGAGTCTTGAAGCAGAATTAGAGAAATCCGATGGTGGGAAATACCAAGATGTAAGTCATATTTTGGGGTCCCCATGGGTTCAGGAGGGGGGCAGTCAGTGAAAATTCAAAGTAGGATGAAAACTGTAGGGAGTCAAGTGAAAATAAAGCAAGGAACAGATTGAGAGAATAGAAATGGTTTAAGGGGTTATGGGCAGTTAGGTGGCCTAGTGGATAGAATGCTGGGCCTAGAATCAGGAAGATCTGAGTGCAAGTCTGGTGTCAGATATTTGCTAGCTTTGTGACCCTGGGAAAGTCACTTAACCCTGGTTTGCCTCAGTTTCCTCATCTGTAAAATGAGCTAAAGAAGGAAATGGTAAACCACTTTCAGGATCTAAGTGGGGTCACAAAGGGTCAGACATGACTGAAAACAACTGAACAGTGACAACAAGGGACCAGAGGTCACAGTAAGTATGAAGACTAGGTTTAGTGGGAGAGGGAAAAGAGTAAGAAGTTATGGTTTTGGATAATATAATTTCAAAATTCTATAAATTTCAAAAGGGCTAAAGTCTTGCTATGATAGCAAATGGCTGAACACAGCAGAAAAGAAAGCTGATAAATTCTAGAATAAGTCATTAAGGATGATGGAAGGAGATGAGGTAGAAAAGAGGACTATGAAACATATTAAAATCTGGACTAGAGGGGGCAGCTGGATAGCTCAGTGGATCGAGAGCCAGGCCTAGAGACAGGAGATCCTAGTTTCAAAACTGGCCTCAGACACTTCCTAGCTGTGTGACCCTGGGCAAGTCATTTAACCCCCATTGCCTAGCCCTTACTACTCTTCTGCTGTGGAACCAATACACAGTATTGATTCTAAGACAGAAAGAAGATAAGAGTCTAAAATAAAATCATGACTAGACATTCTCTAAGGTCCTTTCTAGCTCTAAATGCTATTAACTATAGAAATTATTTGGAAGTGGGAAGATAGTAGCAATGCAATATAACAAGTATTTATTAAATGCCTAATATACACTGGATACTAGGGGTACAAGAATGAAATAAAAGGATACAAAGCTAGCAATGGAAATAGGAATGGTGGTATAAATGGATGACATGCACTTCAAAAGAAGGAAAGGTCATTGTGGGAATGGTCTGGAAGTATTAATAGAGAACAAGAAATGCAACAGCTCTTCTTTTTTATTTTTTATTTTTATTTTTATTTTTGGGGATTTTTTATTTAATTAATTAATTTAGAATATTTTTCCATGGTTACAAGATTCATGCTCTTTCCCTTTCCTCCCCCTCCCACCTCCCATAGCTGACACGCAATTCCCCTGGGTTTTACATGCAACAGCTCTTCTTCATGGTCCTATGAGTCATGGTCAGTGGATGATGAAGTAATCACTGGGGAGGACTTCAAGCAATGTGGTGTCAAAGGACACCCAGAGTTTTAATTTAAGCAAAGGGTGAAATGGATGTTTGCTAGAAATTTGAGAATCTAGAAGAGCTTGTGGAGAATAGAATGGAGATTCCAAAGGATTCATTAATATGGATCAAACAGTGAGTTAACAGCTGAAGTGGGCCTGAACAAGAAGACTAGGGCTGATTAAAATATGAGTTGACAATTTGAGGGTAAGTAATGCAAATTGTAACTTAGGCAGTGAACTTACAGGACCAGAATTGGAGAACCAGGGCCCTAGAAGGCAAGTTGATGCCCTATGTTATTCTACTCCACTCTATATTGACATTTCTAGCTATTTGGTTAAACAGAGATCAATATTTGAATACTTCGACTTCAAATGATCTGTGAACAGGTATCTAGTAGCAGTTCCATGCAAGTAGCTGATGAGAGGACACCAGGGCTTGCTGTTCTGATAGAACACATGAGCACATGGTTTAAGAAAATGAACTAGTGGTTTTAGAAGCCATTGTAGAAGCAACATGATTTTGCCTTGACATAGACAACAGCAGGATCTTCCTTTTCTTTTTTTAATTTAATGGAGCTGTTACCTCAATGCTAAATTAAAAAAAAAAATCCCTTTGTTTTACTTCTTGTTTTAGACCTTGAAAATCGAAACTGTGGGCAATCCTATCTATGTGGCTTTTGCGTTCATTTTTCCGGTATCGTGACAGTTTCCAAAAGACATGATGGGATTTCTACTACCACTGATCAACATGAAAGAAAACAAACTATTAAAGGGCTCAAGTAAAAAACCAATGTTGCTGATTGGTGTTTGTCTCACTCTGCCTACATTCAGGTCAGTTTAGGGTGAAAAGTCCAATGGACATGTTCATTTGCCATCTTTGTCTGCAGATTGTCAGGAAATGGAGGATGACTCTTTTCCATATTATTCCTTCCTAATATTGGGGTATAATGACTTGAAAAATGTAGCAGCCAATGCATTATCTGGCTGTACTTAACTCATTCCCTTTCTAGGGTGTTGTACAGCCATAAAGACATGGCAAACCAATGTTGGTCTCTGCATTTTAGGTAAAACAGATAACACAGTTGCTACCATGAATCAAGGAAAAGGAAAGAGAGTGGATAGATTGCATTCTATTTCAACTGGAGGAATGTAAAAGTAAGATGATGTCCTATTTATCATAATGCATACTCAAAGATATCAGAGTGGTTTCAACCCACTTCATCTTCTGCCCTCACCCAAAAAAAGTGGGATGACCTTATACTCCATTTCCATGTACCATTTGATTCCACAAAGAAAATCATCTACTATGGCTGTGGAGAATTACTAGAGATTAGGAAAGGCTATGCTGAGAACGAGATGATTTTACCTAAATTTGGTCATTTATACTGGATTTAAAGAATGAAGGGAACTATGCAAAAGGAATCAAGAATTGTGTGTGATTTTCACACTTCATGGAAGAGTTGCTAGGTTGATCATAAGTAGAGATGAGGAAGAATTGAGTTGGGGTAATATACATCAAACCACAGAAGGGAAGCAGAGGGAAGAAGACTAGATTTTTGAAGGGTAGATGGATATGATCTGGGAGGGAAATTATATTGGCTATAATATGAAAAATGAATTAAAGGGAGAAAAAATATCAAGAAAAGGTCACAGTATTTCAAGAGCTAAATGAGGATAGTTATACAGAAGAAGCATAATCACTGAAAGTGTTCAAGGCTAAGTAAGTAATCACCTATTATGGACAGTGTTGAGGAAATTCCTGCACTGGGCGGGAAATTGGACCAGATGATCTAAGATACTATCACATGTGGGCAGAAAGAAGAACTACTCTCTCAATTCCACACAAAGAATGGTTGTCCAAGGCCCACACCATCTGGGTTCCATCCTAGTAAATTCTGACAATGCTCCCAATGCGGTATGTGGTAATCACTTGGAGACGCGTCCAGTTCACCCACTACTTGGCAACCACCATTCTCTGGGCAAACACACCTCTAATTAAAGAAGAAACCGCATACAAATTGTTTAAAAAATCTATTTCTCAGAATTTCTTGATAAATGTATTTCACTAACTAAAGAGATGATAAAAATTTCCATGTAAACTAGAAGTGTTTATCAACTACTTTAGATACGCCGCCAATACTCAAAGTTATTAAAATGGTGAATTGTGAAAGCATTGAGAAGGGTTTATTGATAGTCTGTTCCTTAGAAGAGAGATATGATGGATCCCTACAAATGATATTTGGAGCCCTAATTTATGGACACTGACTCAAACTAGTAAAACTTTGAGAAGACTTTGATTGTTTGTCTAGAAAAGAGGAAAGCTAAGAATGACTATTTCATAGACCTTTAGAGTTAGAAGGGACCCTAAAGGTCATATAGTCCAATTAATATCATTTTTTAGAATAGGAAGCTGAGTCCCAGGTTAGACGACTTGCCTAAGGTCATTCAGCTAGAACAATGGAATCAAACCTTAAACCTAAATCTTCTGACTCAAAAATCTGTTGTTCACTACTTTCTTTACTAATTATGAAAAGCCTTCATTACAATTTGTTAGTTCATTTGGACCCTGAAAGTGCCCAAGTTGATTTATCTCTCTGGGTATAACAAAATTAAAATAGTCTTCCTGAGTCCCAATACTTTAAAGAATAAAGTGCAGAACTCTGTGACTTGAGGGGGACTGAGCTTGGAATCGAAGCTAAATATAACTAGCACCTTGAGAGATAGATTCTCCAACTTCAAATAAATTGAGTGTTTTGAGAATCAGACAGGCTGAAGATTCAGTAAGACACAGCAGAACTGCTTACTAATGGACTACTTTATTTGTCTGGTACTTAAAATATTCACAGGGTAATGTTTTAAAAATTCTTTAGCATATGCTTCTTGTCAAATAATATATAAATATATCTATTCATATAATGTTTTTTCTGTTCTCTTTTATATATGGAAATGTTTTCTCTCACACAGATGCCTATTCAATTCAGAATAAAATTAAATAAAAAATACATTTGTATAGATGTTATTTATCAATACAAGTAATTCCTACCATGCTTGTTTCTTTTATTGGGGTATATACTCCTTTTCATCTCTAGGAGCCCTGAAGCAATCATACAGAAAGGGCTCCTACATTAGTCAGTTAAGGAGCATTTATTAAATGCTTTCTATGTGCCAGGCACTGTCCTAAGCACTTGGGGATACAAAGACAAACAGCAATATCTGCCCTCAATGAGTTCACTTTCTAATGAGGGAGACAACAAAGCAAACAACTATGTACAAAGAGGATATATTCTGAGTAAATGGAGTAATCACAGAGGCAAGGAAGGCACTGTAGAGGTAGGGACACCAAGGAAAGCTTCTAGAGGAAGATAGTGTTAGAAGCAAATCTTAAAGGAGATCAAGAGGTGGAAGTGAGAAAAGAACATTCTAGGTATTAGTGTGGGAGGTGGGAGGCAGGATAGTCAGTGAAAAGACATGGGAAGAGGGGCAGCTAGGTGGCTCAGTGGATTGAGAGCAGGCCTAGAGATGGGAGGTCCTGGGTTCAACTATGTCTTCAGACATTTCTTAATTGTATGATCCTGAGCAAGTCACTTAACCCCCATTGCTTAGCCCTTACTGCTCTTCTGCCTTGGAACTCATAGTCAGGATTGATTCTAAGATAGAATGTAAGGGTTTAAAAAAAATGAGAGGAATAAGAAGGCCAATGCCACTGGACTTTAGATCATACAGAGGTGAGAAGTACAAGAAGACTGGAAAGGTAGGAAGGGGCTAGGTTGTGAAAGACCATAAACACCAAAAGATTTTTTGTTTGATTCTGGAAATCTCAAAGAGCCACTAAAGATTTTTGACTGAGGAGTGGAAGTGAGAGTGACATGATCAGCCTAGCATTTTGGGAAAATCTTATCTTTGTTAAGTTCTTTGCACCTTAAGAACTACTTAATGGATTAATATATTGTCTAAGAATAACATGAGATGTGTAATTGAGAGAAACTTTAGTGGACCTTCAAAGCTTGATGAAATCCCCTAAGAAAAGTGCAAACACAACTGTTAAATTCACGGCTTTGAGACTTTGGGTAGATTTCATTAGTTTTCTGTGATAAGGAAAGTCCATATTAGCTCCTTTACCCAGTGTTTGCAGAGTGCTCATCCATGTTCTCAATATGACAATCCTACAGGAAGGATAGAGGAGAGATCTTGGGAAAACTCCAACAATGAGTTTTTTGTGTTTTGTTTTTTTTTTTAATGAGATCATAAGAAGGTAAAAGCAAAGGGCCTCGTCCAACAGCAGGGGAAACTTGGCTCCCCAGTAGAGGATCTTTTCCTAAAGGGTAACTAGGTACTAATGCTAATCCAGTTCTACTTGTTCAATGATTTTAATTTCACAAGTAAGAAAATTTTAGAGAAATCATCAAGCTTTACTCCAATCAGCTATGGTCATTGAGAAATAGGCCTCCTTCACATGGGCAACATGATGTGTTTCTTTCTCTTTGCCTCTTTTTCTTTGTAGGTTTTCCCCCTTCACTTACCTATCCCTTCTTATTTGCCATTCTTCCACCTTCTCTGAATGATTCTAGAAAAGACACTGAGCTGGGCATGGTATATCAAGTTAACAAACTTTTAAATGCCTACTTTGTGCCAGACACTGTGCTAAGCACTGGGGGAAATGAAAAAAGAAGAAAAGCCTCTTCTTTCAAGGAGTTCTCATTCTAATGAGGGAGACAACATATAAACTACGTACAAGCAAGATTATATATACAGAATATATGTATATGTTTGCATATATTTTATATATAAGATTATCTACATATATAGATCATATGATAAATTAGAGATAATCTAAATTATAGAATAAAATATAGAAGATAGAGATAATCTATATGATATATGCATAATGAGAGATCATCTGTATCTGATATATGATAAATATAATTAATAATATATTATATATAGATATATAATAAATATAATTAATAACAAAGTCTAAATATAGTGAAGAAAGAGAGAGATGAGGAAGAGAGATGAGA
>NC_058131.1:636283113-636410503 GCF_016433145.1 Gracilinanus agilis
AGAAAGAGAGAGAGAGAGAGAGAGAGAGAGAGAGAGAGAGAGAGAGAGAGAGAGAGAGAGAGAGAGAGAGAGAGAGAATATCTTAGAGGGAAAGCACTAGCAGTTAAAGTAACTAGAAAAGGCTTCATGAGGTGGGATCTCAGCTGGGGTCCTAAAAGACTTAGGTAAGGTAGGTTCTGTTTCTCACCAGTTATATGACCTAGTAAAATAATTTAACCTCTAGGGGCATTTGTAAATTGAGGGAGTCAGATAAGATGACCTGGTGCAAAGTTCCTTTCATCCTGGTTTAACATTGAATGAGAGTGAATCTTGGGTAACCCTCTAATTTCATCACTGCCCACTAGAGGGAGTGGTCCCCCCTCAAAAAGTAAGAACCATCACTCCCTAAGAGAAAGTAACCACCAAGAGATTAATTTGTGTAGCAATAAGGATAATTAAGTTACTATGTGTTCTTACATATGCCGAGTGTCAACTTTTCTGCATCTCACGCTGGGGAATTTTGCCAGTTTGGGTTCATCCAAATAGTCACAAATATACTTAATAAGGCATCTGAATTAGATCATCTGAATGGTGTGTAAATAAAGCTAACATAGAATCATAGAATGTTAGCCCTGTTAGAGATTTCTTAGAGATCATCTAATTCCACTCACCCACCCCATATTTTACAAATAAAGAAATCGAGGTTCACAGAAAGGAGGCGGATCACTTAAATTCACAGAGCTTATTCATTGCACAACTAGAACTAGACATTCAGTCTCCTGACCTCTACTTTGAGTTCACTTTCTACCTCACCAAATGAGTCAACACATAGAGCTGCTTAGCAGCAGGACTCACCATAAACAAAACTATGATACCATCAGGGGTGTGCTGGAGCCAGCTCTAACAGGCTCAGAGAGAAGACTGAATTATTAAATTTTCTGTGTGAATATATTTACACCAATGGGCAATCTACAAATCAGGGATTGTTTTATTGTTTTGTTGATTGTCTAGGCTTAAGAGAAGAGTTAATAGTGCAGATGAAACTTAAAATGTAAGTGCATGCTTTTTTTTTTTGAGAGCCTGACCATTAAACATTTATCTGTACTCTCCTGTATTACTCTATAAATATTGCTTTTGAGTGCATTTAGCATCGAGTTTTTTGAACACACTGAACAAGTGTGTATGAGAAAGATCAAGTAACATAGTTATTACTTAGCCTGGAGACCTGGTAACTAGAGGATAATAATAATAATAATTGTTTACATGGCATTTAAAAAATTTCATTTGTTTGTAACATTTAAAATATTGATACTGGGTTAATTCCCTTCTTCCCTTCTCCCCAACAGAGAAGGCATCATTTGACAAAAGGATATATGTATATATAAAACTATATCTTACTTATTTTTATCAGTTCTTTCTCTGAAGGTGGACATACCCAAGTCTTCTTCAAGGAATATTTCTGTTGTATATAATATTCTCTTGGTTCTGATTGTTTCACCCTTCAAAATTCCACATGGGTCTTTCCATGTTTTCCCAAAATTAACCTATTCGTCATTTCTTATAGAACAGTAGTATTCAAAGTCCTATGCCACAACTGGTTTTTAAAGGGCTTTACCTCCATTATCTCATTTGAATCTCACATCCCTCCAGGAAAGGAAGCATATTTGTCTTCAGGGCTCTTACTTATACCTCCTACAATTATTTCCTAGAAGTACAATGTCTTTCTGCTGTCCTCTCTTTGCCTAGTCCCCAGAACCATTTCTCTATAATGTTCTTAATCCAATCTGATTCAAACATTTTAAAGAAACTCTGTAGGGCTTGGAAAGGTCAAAGTCAAAAAAATTATTCTTGCCTCCCAATGGCTTCCTTTCAACATTTGCTTGACTAATCTCTACTTACTTACAGAGTATTATAGAATTATAGTTACAAGGACCCTCAGAAGTCATCTAGGTTTCTATAGGTATCCACATCCATAATGACAAGTGGTCATTAAACTTCTCTTGAAGACATATAGCCCAAGGTAGCCTACTCTATTTTTAGACAGCTTTAATTTTTAGGATGTATTTCTTCTCTCAAAGCCTAAACTTGCCTCAGTGGAAATTCAATCCATGCTTATTGGCCCTGAGAAAAGCAGAACAAACCTAATCACTCTTTCATAGGATAGTCCTTCAATAGTTGAGAAATGATTTTCCTTCTAATCTTCTGAGAATGGATACATAGACTTAACCATATTGCCAAGGGGCCCATGACAAAGAGAGAGTGATAAATTTCTACTTTTGAAAGTTCCTTTTTTTTTTCCATCTCACCAAAGCAATTTCTACTTTTATCATTACAATTCGATTTCTGATAGCAGTTTAACCATTCTGGGCTGACTATTCCCTTTAGAATGCATGGGACTTTAGGAGCAGAGGTTTATTTCTCTATATACTTTGAAGTCAGCCTTCCCAAATCTAGAGTGTACATCACACTATACCCATCTTTGTCAAAGATTCTCAAATGGAGGGATCATTTCCTCCCAAAATTTCTATCATTTCTACTTTAGCAACCAATTTTTCCTTATTAGTCAGGATGAGGTCCAGGATAGCCATACGCTTCATTGCTTCCTTTACCTTTTGTAAAAATACAGTTATCATGGAGTTAAGTCAAGAACACATCAGCTAGTCTTCTCTACATGAGGAGATACCATATATATCACACCTTGCATATGTTTGTCAAATTGGGTTGAACTTAATGGTCTTTGCCCTCTTTTAATAGCATTACCAATGGAACAATTGGCACCAAAATAATTACCCCATTTAGGGATGCCCATGCTTCCTAAATGTGAGTTCTATGCTCTTCTCTTTCATTTAATTACCAGTTATTATCATTTTGATGTCCCATAACAATTTTGAAGCCCCATGAATGAAACATCCATTAATAATGACCTACCTGGCTCTTTCCATGATCCTAGTTCATCATTCTGAAATAGTAGGTGACAATGAAGTTCCTCTAGGGCAGGGGTCAGCAACCTTTTTGGCCATGAGAGCCATAAACGTCACATTTTTAAAAATGTAATTTTGTGAGAGCCGTACAGTGCTCATAGTGCGAGCTCCTAACAGTGCACACTCCTGCAACAGCACCTGAAAAAAATTGACTTTATGGCTCCTGCAGAAAGAGCCATATCTGGCCCTCAAAAGAGCCAGATATGGCTCAAGAGCCATACGTTGCCAACCCCTGCTCTAGGGGTACCTAAATTTTATGAAACTTTCACTTGCGATTGAAAATATAGGCTGGAGACTTCCAATTTTCCTGTATTCTATCACAATTGCTGGGAGCAAAAAAAGTTTAAAAACACTGCAGGATGACAAATTTGTCTTTTAGGGGAAGATGAAGGATTCTGAACTTGATTCCAGAACAATCTTACAAGTAATCCTAATCTACTCACTCATATCTAGAAGATTGTAGAGAACATGCATTTCATTAATTTTGATACTTATGAGGCTTTCAAAAGAACACTGAGTGCTAAAAAACTGTCAGACTGATGGATTAGTTTTCAAAGCTGGTCAATAGTCAAAGGAATCTCCTATGCCACCCAAAAGAATCTTTCTCAGATTTTTGTTCTCCACCATTTTCAGAACAGATACAGATTTGCTGTTCAATGAGACTGTACAGACCTTGCATACCCTTAGGGAAGTATTAAGGGACAAGTTAGAACAAAACAGTCCTCCTCCCCAAAAAAGATTGAGAGAATTTCTGAGAAGTAGTGTGATAGGGTCATTGAATTTGGAATTAAGAGAAACCTGGATGTGAATTCTGGTTTGGGTAACCATGGATCCATGACAACCTTTCTAAGCCTCAGTTTTTTGATCTCTAAAATTAGGACTGCATTTTGCATTTTGCATAACTTGACTCCATGGAATAAGATGCTTCCTACAGGTTCTTCTTTTTGTTTGTTTCTTTGTTTTATTTTATAAAGATATTTTATTATACCAATTACATTTCCACATAAGTTTTTCCAAAATTATCAGATCCAAACTGTCTCTCTCCCTATCTTCCCTCCCCCATTCTGGAGCTGACAAGCAATATGATCTGGGTTACCATGTACTATCATGCAAAATATATTTCCATATTGTTCATTGATGTAAGAGAATATTCATATAAAACCAAAACCCCAAAATAAAAACCAAATAAACTAAAGTGAAAAATCATATGCTTTGATCTGCATTCCAACTCCAAAAGTTCTTTCTCTGGAGGTGGGTAGCATTCTTTTTCATTAGTCTTCCAGAATTGTCCAGAATCATTGTATTGCTGAGAGTAGCTAAGTTTTCTACAGCTGATCATTCCACAGTATTGTTGCTACTGTGTACAATGTTCTGCTTCTGCTTATTTTACTCTGCATCAGTTCATATAGGTCTTTCCAGCTCTTTCTGAAATCATCATATTCATCATGTCTTATAACACAACAATATCCCATCATCAGCATATACCACAATTTGTCCAGCTATTTCCCAATTATTGAATATCCCTTCAATTTCAAGTTCTTTTCCACCACAGAAAGAACTGCTATAAATATTTTTGTTCAAGTATGTCCTTTGCCTTCTTTTTTTAAAAATCTCTTTGGGATACAGACTTAGTAGTGATATTTCTGGCCAAAGGGTATGCACAATTTTATAACTCTTTGGGCATAATTTCAAATTGCCCTCCAGAATGATTGGATCAGTTCACAGCTCCACTAACAATGCATTAGTGTTACAATTTTGCCACATACCCTCCAATATTTATCATTTTCCTTTACTGTCATATTGGCTAATCTGATAGGCATGAGGTGGTACCTCAGAGTTGTTTTAATTTGCTTTTCTCTAATCAAAAGTGATTTAGAACATTTTTTCATATGATTATTGATAGCTTTGATTTCTTCATCTGAAAAATGCCTATTCATATTCTTTGGCCATTTGCCAGTTGTAAAATGGCTTGTATTCTCATAAATTTGAATTAGTTCTCTATAGATTTGATAAATGATACCTTTATAAGAAAAATTTGTTAAAAATTTTTTTCCCAGTTGTTTCCCTTCTATTCTTGGTTACATTATTTTTATTTTTATTTTGTACAAAACCTCTTTAATTAAATGTAATAAAAATTATTTATTTTACATCATGTAATGTTCTCGATCTCCTGTTTGGTCCTAAATTCTTCTGTATTCCATAGATCTGACAGTTAAACTATTCCATGTTCCCCTAATTTACTTATGGTATCACCCTTTATGATTATATCATATGCAATAATATCTTGGTATAGGGTATGAGATACTGGTTTATACCTAGTTTTCAAGTTTTCTCAGAAGTTTTTGTCAGATGGTGATTTCTTATTCCAAAAGCTAGGATCTTTGGGTTTATCAAATAGTAGATTGCTAAGGTCATTTACTCCTAACCTATTCCATTGATTCACCATTTTATTTCTTAATCAGTAGCACATTGTTTTGATGATTACTACTTTATAGGACAAACTCATTAACTCTAATCTTATTACCATGCTTCTGAC
The DNA here is from genome assembly GCF_016433145.1 of Gracilinanus agilis. Lineage (NCBI taxonomy): Eukaryota > Metazoa > Chordata > Mammalia > Didelphimorphia > Didelphidae > Gracilinanus > Gracilinanus agilis. The sequence goes on from NC_058131.1 coordinate 636,288,610, forward strand.
TCAAGCCTTCATTGACAACACCTCCTTTACTCTCCTTGAAAGGAAGGCCAAATTCCTCCCAATGTCTTCCTTTATAGGTGGAAGATGCTTTCAAATCAGCCAACTTTACATCTGTTGTTCTGCCTAGTTTCAAATCTATGAAATAAGACGCTTCCATACTGGGTCTCTCATTCCATTTCTTGCCTCCTTTTGTGTGTTTGTGGAGGGCAGGGATTGTCTTTCTGTACATTAATTATATCCCCAGCACTTAACACAATACCTGGCACACAGCAAGTGCTTACCAAATATTTATTGAATTACATGGGACAAGAATGCTTATACTGATTCCGATATTAATGCTCATTCTAATTTCTGCTGAGTTGGAAGGAATATACTCTGTAAGCCTCAAAGTTTTATAATAAATTTGTACTGTTATTGAAAGGCTAATACTACATATTGTTTTGAAGGAAATAGCTTGATATTTTGGGATTAGCACAGACCTAAGGATTAGAACTGGGTTCAAACTGAGTCCATATTCTGTGGCTAATTTGTGTTGTAATCCCAGGCAAAGCATTTTCTCTTTTCTGGGCCTCAATTTTGTATCTTTGAAATTTTAACAACTCAGTGTATAATTTGGGTTAGAAAACACTAGCTTTTTTATAAGGTTGCTCCTTGCCAGATGAATCTAGTAATTTACTATCTGTGTGACCTTAAACAAGTTAATTAGTCTCTCTAGGTCCTCAGTTTCCTCATCTGTTAAGTGAGGGAGGGAGTTGGACTAGATGGCCTCTAATATTCTTTCTAGCTCTAAATTTACAATTTGATTTCTGCTTCTTTTAAAAAAAAAAGCCAGAATCTTCCAAAAAGACAAAATACTTCTTGTATATATTTTGTTCATTAGTTTTTTTTATCTTATTGAGAGCCAAGTCACTATAATTTGACCAATATATAGTCCAATATAGTGGGTTTCCCAAACAAATTCTAAATGGGATGCTGTCTATCCATAATGGCTTCCCTTAATTTTATATCCCTGTCAGACAAGAGCTCAATATGCTCATTTTCAGAATGAGGAAGACCCTCAATTCACCATACCACTTTTTCTGGACTAAAGCAATGACATAAAATGAGGCACAACTATGCATGGTATGGAAGTGCTGGAAGGAAAGGCAGCAAAAGGCTTACTTAAGGGGAGGGCATTTTAAAAAGCAGAAATCCTAGAGAATACCACTGTTTGCAAGGAGGGAAATTCTTATTTCTGAGAAACAACAGATACTGAGAAACTAGGGAATGGGGTTAAGAATGGGCTGCCATTTGAAAAAAAAAAGATTATTACATTTTTCCTTTATGAGCTCTATATCCTTGGTGTCCTCAGAAAGGTCTTTTCCCCAGTAATTTTATCCCAAATATTAAGAAGTCATTGTTTTGTCTGGAGCACAAAGGAGACAGCCTGCAAACTGTCTTGCTTAAAAGAGTGACCAATATTAGGTGAAAATAGCAAGAGGGCAAATTCTCATATCCAGTTACCTTTTTTTGATAACAGTCCAAGGGTGTCTTGCACAGAAATGTTCACAGATGATATTTTCAGCTCTGGTCATTAATTTTCTGAATTAAAAAAAAATAAAATAATTTTCTGAATTAACTAACTCATTATGAGTTTATGATATAACAAACTTTCAGTCCATCTTAGGCTATTGGAAATCACAATGACTGCCAAAGGCTGAACTGATGACAAAAAGATGAGGGGAAGAGGAGGAAGAAGACACTGGGAAAAGCTATGTAAGGGAAACCTCCAGTACATTCTCCTCTAAAAATTAGAATCTTTTTGCAAGTTGTGAAATGCTATGCAAAAGTCCCTTATTTTCTGCCTTAACCAAATTGACCTACATGCAAACTGAACATTCAATATGCCATGTCATTCCCTTCTAGGCCAGGACCACAGCTCTTTCTTACCTCTGCTTGTGAGCAGAAACCTTTTAGTTTCATGAAGGAAAGTAGCCTAGCAATTCCAGTTTTCAAACTATATTACAAAGCAAAAATTATCAAAACAATTTGGTACTGGCTAAGGAATAGAGTGGTAGATCAGTGGAATAGATTAGGTATATAATGCACAGTAGTAAATGACAATAGTAATCTAGTTTGATAAACATAAAGATCCAAGCTTTTCAGATAAGAACTCACATTTGGCAAAAATTTCTGGGAATATTGGAAGGCAATTTGGAAGAAAGTAGACATAGAGCAATATTTCACGTTGAATATTGAGATAAGTTCATTATGGGTACATGATTTAGATATAAAAGGTGATATGAGTACTTTAGGGGAGCATGGAAAAATGTATCTGTCAGATCTATGGATAAGGGAACATTTTATGACCAAACAAGAGATAGAGAGCATCACAGGATGTAAAATGGATAAAATTAAAAAGCTTTTGCACAAATAAAATGAATAACACCAAAATGAAAACAGAAAACTAGGGGGAATTTTTTACCACAAGGTTCTCTGATAAAGGTCTCATTTCTCAAATGTTTAAGGAACTGAGTCCATTTTATAATAATAAGATCCATTCCTCCACTGATAGATGATCTAATGATATGAACAGGAGGTTTTCAGAAGAAGAAATCAAAGCTATCAATAATCACATGAAAAAAATGCTCTAAATCCCTATTGATTAGAGAAATGCAAAATTAAAGCAACTTTGAGAAACCAACTCATATCTATCAGATTGATTAACATGACGGAAAAGGAAAATGGCAAACACTGAAGGGATAGTGGAAAAATTGGAACACTCATGCATTGTTGGTGGAGTTGTGAACTAGTTAGTCAAAGTAGTATATCTAAAACCATCAGCAAGCATCCTTTGCAATACAGATAAATTGGAAGCCTTCCCAATAAGATCAAAGGTAAAGCAAGGATGCTCATTGTCACCACTATTATTTAATATTGTACTAGAAATGTAAAATTTAGGAGTAAGAGAAGAAAAAATTGAAGGAATTAAAGTAGGCAATGAGAAATTAAACTATCAGTCTTTGCAGATAATATGATAGCATACTTAGAGAATTAACTAAAGATATAGTTAAAATAATAACTTTAGCAAACCTGCAGGTTAAAAAATAAACTCATATAAATCATCAGTATTTCTATATGTTACCAACAAAGTCCAGCAGCAAGAGATTGAGAAATTCCACTTAAAATAACTCTAGACAATATGAAATACTTGGGAATCTACTTGTCAAGATGAACAGGAATTATATGAACACAATTACAAAACACAATTCACATAAATAAAGTCAGATCTAAACAATTGGAAAAATATTTGCTCATGGGTAGACTGAGCTAATTTAATAAAAATGACAATTCTACTTAAATGAGTTGGTTTATTCACTGTCATACCATTAAATTACCAAAAAGTTATTTTATAGAACTAGAAAAAATAACAAAATTCATCTGGAAGAACAAAAGATCAAGAATATCAAGGGAATTAATGAAACCAAAATGTGAAGAAAGGTGGCTTAGCAGTACCAGACCTCAAATTGTACCATAAAGCAATAATCATTAAAACGATCTGCTACTGACTAAGAAATAGAATGGTGGATCAAAGGAATTGATTAGATCAGTGATTCCCAAAGTAGGTGCTACTTCCCCTTGGTGGGTGTTGCAGTGATCCAGGATGGCGGTGATGGCCACACTTTTTTTTTTGTATTACATTCTATTCCGAGTTCAATAAATAGTTTCATAATTTCCAGGGGGTACTAAGTAATATTTTTTTCTTGAAAGGGGGCAGTAGGCCAAAAAAAAAGTTTGGGAACTCCTGGATTAGATACACAAAATACAAGGGTAAATAACCTCCACCATCTAGTATTTGATAAACCCAAAGATCCTACCTCTTGGAATAATAATTCACTTGTGACAAAAACTGCTGGGAAAACTTGAAAACAACATGGCAGAAACTAGATAAAGTCAAAATGAGCATATGATTTAATCATAAAAAGTGATACCATAAGTAAATTAGGGGAACATGGAATAGTTTAACTGTCAGTTCTATGCAGTAGAGAAGAATTTAGGACCAAACAGGAGATTGAGAACATTACATGATGTAAAATAAATAATTTTTATTATATTTAAGAGGTTTTGTACAAATAAAACTAATGTGGGGCAGCTGGGTAGCTCAGTGGATTGAGAGCCAGGCCTAGAGATGGGAGGTCCTAGGTTAAAATCTGGCCTCAGACATTTCCCAGCTGTGTGACCCTGGGCAAGTCACTTGACCCCCACTGCCTACCCTTACCAATCTTCCACCTATAAGTCAATACACAGAAGTAAAGGGTTTAAAAATTTAAAAAAAAAAACGACATAAAAAAAAACTAATGTAATCAAGAGTAGAAAGGAAGCGACAAACTGGAAAAAACATTTTTAACAAATTTCTCTGATAAAGGTCTCATTTATCAAATCTATAGAGAGAACTAATTCAAATTTATGAGAATACAAGCCATTTCACAACTGGCAAATGGCCAAAGAATATGAATAGACATTTTTCAGATGAAGAAATCAAAGCTATCAATAATCATATGAAAAAATGTTCTAAATCACTTTTGATTAGAGAAAAGCAAATTAAAACAACTCTGAGGTACCACCTCATGCCTATCAGATTAGCCAATATGACAGTAAAGGAAAATGATAAATATTGGAGGGTATGTGGCAAAATTGTAACACTAATGCATTGTTAGTGGAGCTGTGAACTGATCCAATCATTCTGGAGGGCAATTTGGAATTATGCCCAAAGAGTTATAAAATTGTGCATACCTTTTGGTCCAGAAATATCACTACTAAGTCTGTATCCCAAAGAGATTTTTTTAAAAAAAAGAAGGCAAAGAACATACTTAAACAAAAATATATATAGCAGTTCTTTTTGTGGTGGCAAAGAACTTGAAATTGAAGGGATATTCAATAATTGGGAAATAGCTAGAAAACCGTGGTATATGCTGGTGATGGGATATTGTGCCATAAGATATGATGAATATAATGATTTCAGAAAGAGCTAGAAAGATCTACATGAACTGATGCAGAGTAAAATAAGCAGAAGCAGGAGAACATTGTACACAATAGCAACAATATTGTGGAATGATCAACTGTGAAAAACTTAGCTGCTTCTTAGCAGTACAATGATGCTGGACAATTCTGGAAGACTAATAACCAAGAATGTTCTTCCAGAGAAAGAACTTTTGGAGTGGGAATGCAGATCAAAACATACTATTTTTATTTTGGGGTTCTGGTTTTACACGAATATTCTCTTACATCAATGAACAATATGGAACTATGTTTTGCATGATAACACCTGTATAACCCAGATCAAATTGCTCCCTCCAGGAGGGAGAGAGGAAAGAGAAGGAAGGAGACAGTTTGAATCTGATAATTTTGGAAAAAACTTATTTGGAAATTTGATATTACATGTAATTGGGAAAAAACAAAATAGCTTTTTAAAAATCCCTATTAATTAGAAAAATGCAAATTAAAACAAGCCTGAAATACCATCTCATACTTATCAGATTGGCTAACATGACAGAAAAGGAAAGTGACAAATGCTGGAGGGAATGTGGAAAAACTGGGACACTAATCCATTGTTGGTGAAGTTGTGAAATAGTCCAAGCTTTAAAGAAAACAATTTGGAACTATGCCCAAAAGGCTATAAAACTGTATATACCTTTTGGTCCAGCAATACCATTACTAGATCTGTACCCAAAAAAGATCAAAGAAAAAGGGAAAGAATCTATTTGTACAAAAATATAGCAATGCTTTTTATGGTGGCAAAGAATTGAAATTGAGGAGATGTCCATCAATTGGAAAACGACTAAACAAATTGTGGTATATAATTGTTATGGAATAGTATTGAAATGTAAGAAATGTTAAGTGGATTGCTTTCAGAAAAGCCTGAGACTTACATGAACTCATGCACATTGAACTGAGTAGAACCAGCAGAACATTGTGTACAATAATATCATATGATGATCAACTGTGAAAGAATGAGCTGCTTTGATCATAATAATGACAGAAGACAATCCAGAGGACACATGATGAAAAATGCTATCCACCTCCAGAGAGAATTGATGAAATCTGAATGCAGATTGAAACATATTTTTTCTTTTTTATATTTTTCTTTTGTTTGTGTTTTCTTTTGCAACGTGGCTAATATGGAAATGTATTTTGAATAATGTCACATATATAATTGATATCAAATTGCTTGCTTTCTCAAGGAGGGAAAGGATTGGGAGGGAGGGAGAGATTTAGAATACAAGATTTTTAATTATTGATCAATTTTTTTCATGTACTTGGGAAAATTTAATGAAATCAATAAAAAAATATTTTTTTTTTAAAAAAGAACCTTTAGTTTCCTTCAAGGTTTAGCTTGTGTTCCCTCTTTTGACAGTCTTTTCCTGGCCCCCTTTGTCATTATCTGCTTTATCAGAATATCTGCTATTTACTATGTAGATAATGTAAATGTCAATATAAGTTCCCAACAGGCAGGGATAGTTATTATTTTTGTTTTAACTTTTGTTTCATATCCTCAACACCTAACACAATGCCTTCTATATAGTAGACACAATATATATTTGTTAAATTGAATTATTATTGCTGAATAGGCTAATTCTTGCCAGCTAACTTACTCCATAACACTTCTAGGCCTTTCCATAATGAGTGAGAGATGCCACATTTTAATATTTATTGAACACCCACAGTCAGGCAGTAAAGTAGGTATCTCTCCTCCTCTTCCCTCCTTTCTTCTCCTATTTTCCCTATCTCCCTAACTATACCTCCAAATTCTTTGAGAGCCAGAACTGTTTTTTAATTTTTTTTCTCTAGTGCTTGGCATATACTACATGGTTAATAAATGCTTATTGATTGAGTGAACCAATATGTGAAGTCTCTCATCTCTGTACTTTAAGACCTAATCAATAGCTACTTTCTCTGAGATGCCTTTCAGGATTTCTGAAGCTAAAGGTAATCTCTCCCTTGTCTGACTTAATGCAATATTTTTCAGTTCTAGATGAATATGGGAGGCAGAGCCAAGATGGCAGAGAAGGTACATAGACCTTCCCAATCTCTACCAAATTATGCTCCAAAAAACTATGATATAACACTTCAAAATGAATTCTGGTGCAGTAGAACCCGGAAAAAGACAGGAGAACAACTTGGAGGCTGGCACAAAAGATCTAATGCCCTGGGGTGGAAGTAGAGTGCAAAGCAGCAAGCCAAGGCAGGCCACAGGCCTTGGTCACAGCTCAGCCAGTAGCAAAAGCTTCAAGAGCTCTCAGTCACAGATGGTAAGGGAGAAATGGGGATTGGACAACTGCTCAGAAAAGGATTACAGGAGTCCCTTTGCTGGCTCTGGGTACAAGACTCTTGTCACATTGCCCATGTGCAGAACCAGGTCACAGTCCAGGAACACTGTAAACATAAGTGCTTAGAGCCACAGTGGAGCAGGGGTCCCTAGATACAGTTCTAAGGCAGAAAAGAATGCTTGTGGTTACTTACAAACCAGAGTACAGGCCAGAAAAGTATTAAACACACATCTCCTTAGATCATACCACCTTGGAAGAACTGAAAAAATGGATCCCCAGAGTTAGTTCTGAAGGCATCTGCACAAAGAACCTGAAGCATGAAACAGTTCTCTCTTCACCACAGGTACAGAGCCCAACTTCAATTTTTTTTTTAATTAAAAGAAAAGAAAAAGACTGGAGAATGAGCAAACAACAAAAAATAAACAAAATAGGAAGTTATTTTGGGGGCAAGGAAGACCAAAACAAACTCAGAAGAAAACAACAAAGTCAATACTCTTATATCCAAAGCTTTTAAGAAAAATACGAATTGCTCACAAGCCCTAAAAGAATTAACAGAGAAGCTCTAAAAGGGTTTTAAGAGACAAATAAGAGATAAAAGAAAAATTGAGAAAATAACAGAGTGATGCAAGGAAATCATGAAGAGTCTACAGCTTGGTAAAGGAGGCACAAAATTGCTGAAGAAATTAACATCTTAAAAACAGAATTGGACAATTAGTAAAAGAGTTACAAAAATGCACTGAAGAGAAGAACTGCTTAAAAGACAAAATTGGCCACATAGAAAAAGAGGTATGAAAAATCCACTGGGAAAAAGAACTCTTTACAAAGTAGGGTTGGCCAAATAGAAAAGGAAATACAAAGCTACCCTAAGAAAATTATGCCTTAAAAATTAGAATTCGGCAAGTAGAAGCTAATGGCTTCATGACACACCAAGAAATAGTCAAAGTCAAAAAGAATGAAAAAAAAAAGAAAAGGAAATGTAAAATATCTAATTGGAAAAACAAATGACGTGGAAAAAATCCAGGAGAGTTAATCTAAGAATTATTGGTCTATCTGAAAGCCATAATCAAAAGAAGAGCTTGGAAATCATCTTTCAAGAAGTTATCATGGATACATGTAAAACCCAATGGAATTGTGCTTCGGCTAAAGGGGGTTAGAAGTGCTTGGGGAGAGGGAAAGAACATGAAACATGTAACTATGGGAAAATCTTAAAAAAAAAAAAGTTATCATGGAAAACTGCCCTGATATCCTAGATCCAGAGAGTAAAATAGAAATAGAAAAAATCTACCAATCACTTCCTAAAAGAGATACCAAAAGGATAACTCCAGGAATGTAATAGCCAAATTCCAGAACTTCCAGGTCAAGGAGAAAATATTTCAAATAGCCAAAAACAAACAATTCAAATGCTGCACCACAGTCAGGATAATACAAGATTTAACAGTTTCTACATTTGCAGATTGAGGGTCTGGAATATGTTATTCCATAGGTAAAGGAGTTAGGCATCAACCAAGAATAACTTACCCAGCACAACTGAGCATAATCCTTCAGGGGAAAAACAAGATTTCAGTGAAAAAAAGGATTTTCAAACATTATAGATGAAAAGACCAGCACTGAATGAAAAATTTGACTCTCAAGTACAAGACTCAAAAGAAGCATAAAAAGGTAAACAAGAAAGAGAATCAAAAGACATTCAATAAGGTTAAATTGTTTACATATCTACATGGGATCATGATTCTTGTAACTCCTAAGAACTTTATCATTATTAGGGCAGTTAGTATACATAGACAGAGAGCAAACTTGTGAATTGAATAAGATGAGATGATATAAAAATAAAATGAAATTTAGGCATGAGAAAAAGAAATGCATTAGAAGGAGGGAGAAGAGAAAATGGGGTAAATTATCATACATAAAAGAGGCATGAAAGAACTTTTACAGTAAAGAGGAAGATAGGGAAACTGGGGAGGGGAACATGTGAACCTTATTTTCATTAGAATTGGTTCAATGAGAGAAGAATGTACACAGTCAATTGGGTATAGAAATCTATCTTACCCTACAAGAGGGGAAAGGAAGAAGAGAAGGGAATGGGACTGATATAAAAGAAGGCAAATTGGAGGAGATGGAGGTTAGAAATTAAACAAGGAGAAATAGGAGGGAGTAATCATAATGTGGCAAAAAAAATTTACAAATCTCTCTAAGGGCTTCATTTCTTAAATACATAGAGAAATAAGTTGAATGTATAAGTGACCCCCCAATTTATAAAAGGTCAAAGGATAAGAAAAGTAAAGTCATGTCATAGAAAAAAATGCTCTAATCACTATTAGAAAAATGCAAACTAAAATGACTGGTACTATCCACACCTATCAGATCTGCTATTATGAAAGAAAAGGAAAATGACAAAACTTGGAGGGGATAGAGGAAAATTGAGACACTAATGCATTGTTGGGGGAGTTGTGAACTGATTCAACCATTGTAGAGTGCAATTTGGACCTAAGACCAAACACTACATATCCTTTGACCCACCAATATCATTAGTTGGTTTGTATCCCAGAGACAAAAACAAAAAGGAGAAAGACCTGTATGTACAAAAATATTTAAAACAGCTCTTTTTGTGGAGGCAAATAATTAGAAACAGAGAGGATGCCCATCAAATGGGAAATGGCTAAGTTATAATATATGATTGTAATGAAATAATATTGTGCTGTGAGAAATAACAAGCAGGAGAAACTCAGAAAAACTTGGAAAGACTTACATGAACTGAAACAGAGTGAAATGAGAAGAATCAGGAGAATATTATACATAGTGACAGGAATATTGCCAATAAGCAACTGTGAATGGTTTTGCTCTTCTCGGCCATTGAGATCCAATGATCCAAATACAATGATGCAATAATCCAAAATGATCCCCAAGGACTCGTGATAAAATGTCATCTGCTTCCAGAGAAGGAACTGTGAAGTATGAATCCAGACCAAAGCAAACTTTTTTCACTTAAATTTTTTTTTGTTTCCTTTCACAAAAGGATTAATATGGAAAAATGTTTTACATGATTACACATATAACTGCTTGGGGGGTTGAGGGAGGGAGAGAATCTGAGATTCAAAATTATTTTTAAAATATTAAAAACTTTTTATATGTAATTGGGAAGAAAATTAAAAGATACTTATCAGTCCCTTTTATCATTTCCATATTCTACTTTGGTGAATGTTGTCCCCAGGCTTGCACCTGTCCTAGGCCACTCAAAGAAGGTTTGCCTTATTGTCCAGTCCTCTCTTATTCCCAATGAACTTGAGGCAGAAAAGCAGAAGTCAATGGTCACCAGCCAACTCCTTGTGGGTGATGTAAGAGAATGATAATAGTAGTAATTGCTACCTCTTTAAATTTTGGAGCCAGCTAGACGGTGTAGTGGCTAGGATGTTAGGCTTGAAGTCAGAAGGATCGAATTCAAATTCAGCTCAGACACTTAGTAGCTATGTGACTCTGGGCAAATCATTTGTGTTTGCTTCATGTTCCTCATCTGTAAAATGGGGATAATAATAAACCTACCACTTAAGATTTGCTATGAAGAATGAATGACATAATAGCTATAAAATGCTTAGCACAGTGCCTAGCACATAGTAAGCACTATATAAATGTTAGCTGTTATTATATTATTATAAAATGCTTCATGAGAGAGAGCAGTAAACCAATTGTTACAAATGCTTTAAAATTTTGTGTTTGTGTCCAAAGATTCATAGAATTTGGAGCTGGAAGGGATCTCAAAGGTCAGCTTAGTCCATCCTTTTAATTTTACACATGATAAAGTAACTTGCCTAAGGTCACACTAACCAAGAATCAAAACCTGGCCCTTTAAATCCAAATTCACAGTCCTACCTATTATGCCATAATTATGCTCATTTTTATCTCCCTTACTAGACTATAAAATCTAAAAGTGTAGGGATCATGTCTTATTCATTTCTTTTGCATCTCCCACAAAAACTGTTTGCCTCAGTTTCCTCATCTGTAAAATGAACTGGAGAAGGCAATGGCAAACCATTCCAGTACTGTTGCCAAGAAAACCTCAAAGGGGTCACAGAGTTGGACACAACTGAAATGACTGAACACAAAACTGAGTACATAACACAATCTCAATAAACTTTTGATGAATGAGGGAATAAATGAATGAAAAATGAGCAACCACTGCCTTATCCCATCTGTATAAATGAGGTAATAATGCAATGCTGTGTCAGTTTTTTTAAGTGTAGTATGTTGGTACATTCCCATTACTTCTCATTCTCAACATACTCCAGGTTTTTAAAAGCGGTGTTGGACTTGATGACATTGAGAATGAACAGACTGCTGAAACTTGGATTAGGGCTGGGGATCATTCCTTTCTATTTGTTATTCCAATGTTCAGTTGCCTAATGCTATATTTCTTTTAGTCCCAGAATGTTTTCTCACAGGCCTATATCAGTTTTCTCAGAGGCACCCAGTAAATTTCAATATTCTAGTGGTTTCATGTTGTTATTCCCTTTAGTGATGTAGATCACAAGCCATTGATGCCTTCTCATATTGTGAAACTCTTGTCAGTATCCTCCCTGTGCATTGGAGGTCATCCAATCCTCTAATATTTTGGGGGCTACTCCTTCTGTACTCAAGCTACTAGCTTCACCTTCTTTGTCAATCAGATATTTCCTAAATGACATATCTTATGCTACCCTGATTTCTCCATTGGCCATTGGCTTTGGAATCAATCTGTCAATCAACAAGCATTTATCTAGCACTTACTTTGCACCATACACTTTGCTAAGCACCAAGTATACAAAGGCTAAAGGGAAATAGTTCCTGCCCTCAAAGAGCTTACATTCTATCAATGGCAAACTCCCAATTCTCTCATTTTACAAATGAAAAAATTAAGGCTTAGAAAAGTAACATGACTTGCCCAGAATCAAACAGCTAGTTGGTAGTCGAGTTGAGATCCAAACTCAGATATCCAAGACCATAGCTGGTTCCACTGTAGCAATCACACACTTAGGTGGCTCAGTAGACCTGGAGTAAGGAAGATTCTCCTTGAGTTCAAATTTGGCCCCAGGTACTTATGAGCTGTGTGACTCTGAACAAGTCACTTAACCTTGTTTACCTCATTTACCTCATTTGTAAAATGAGCTGGAGAGAGAAATAGCAAACTATCTTAGTTTCTTTAACCAAGAACGTCTCAAATGGAGTCAGAGTCAGTCATAATTGAATAACAACCAATGAATAACAACCAATCACATATTTGATTTACACAATAGCTACAGAACATTACATTTTACTGGTACTCTTTAACTGAGAACAATCTAACCTAATTTTAAAAATAGTTTTAACATAAGGTATTTTAATCCCAGTATAATATAGTATTTCTTTTTTAAAAAAATAAGAGCCTTTTATATAATGTTTATTAATGGATGTGAAAAAAAAAGCTTGAGAACCATATGGTTCTCTCATATTGAAACAGCTATATTTACCTTTTCAAGTAAGTTGTGTTAAAATACATCCCCATATATTATGGCTCTTAATGAAAATATCCTATGTTGCAGAAGATATTCTTATTATCAAATGGATAACTATGTCACAGAATTTTTTTAATAATAACACTAACAGGGGGGAAATAGTCCTACACTGATTTTTTCTTTCATCTTTTGACCAAGACATTTTCCCTGACAAGGGTGAACACCTTTGACAAACTACATAAATTTTACCTATCGCTATTGTGATTTCTATTATTTTATTGTCTATTTTTTATGTTGCCCTTGATAATCAGAAGACAGTTGCACTGCAGTTAAACCTGTCAAAGAATCTTATAATGTTCTTAGAATAAGCAGGAAAGACATTTTGCTGGAGGTTGTTCTGCTGACATATTTTTTCCCCTTTTTGTAATCAGCAAATAATAAACACAATAGGATCTTGTATTCTGTATATGTTTAGGTGGATTACATGGCTAAAGATATGCTATCCTGCAGAAATTGTCTGCAAAAATCCATTTGTCTCCATCATATTTTTCAAATATATCCTCATTCAATATACTGGCAAATGCTTTTTAAATAAAGACTTTTAAGGAATAAAAACATGGCTTTATTAGTTTGGCAATTTTTGTTCTTTAGGTACCTTCATTGGGCAGTAATTATCTTCATGAAATTTTTAACCATTTAATATTCCCTGAGCTGTTTTCAAAATTGTTCCCTCGGTGTTTTCAAAATTGAGTTGCTACCATTATCCAACTCTTTTTTGTTTACTTGGTCTGGCCCAGATTCTTTTTCCAACTGCGTCTTCTTCTATGCTATTTACAGTTCATCATTTATTGCATAGGCTACTAAGTGTCCAAAAGTGGAGGTTACAATGTCAGTGATGATGATACTAGACTATAACTATAGATATACTAGCAAAATTTTCTTTATTTTGTATACATTTAGCTATAAGACTATATAGATCTGCACATGTTGTCTCCCCCAGTAGAATGTAACTTCCTACAAGGAATTGACAGTTTTGTTTTATCTTTTTATCCCTAACACCTAGCATACTGTCTAATACATATTAGGTACTAAATAAATGTGCTTATTGATTGTTTTTGCATGATTTTCTTGATTTGTTAGTGTTTAATCTTCCAAGAAAATCAATGGCTAAGATAATTTTATTCCATACAAATGAGTCCTACCTTATATTATTTTTTCTATAATTGTCACATTTCTAAGATCCTTTGCTAATGCCCAGGTTGTTATTACATTAAGACATTTGGAGATGTTATTTTATATGAGGGCCTCTGAACCTTAGCTGAAGGTCCTACCTACCCACACACAATCTATTTCTGTAGTAGGTGTTGAGGGAAAATTTTATCCTATTTCCCATGGATCTGATGTTTCTAGAGAAACAAAAGATTACTTGCATTCTAATCCTTGTGTGGAATTAATGGAGAAAAGAGATGGGGCTGATATGGGGGCATAGGCTTCTCCTAGGCATGCCCAAACCCCAGATTGTGTGCCATGTCAACATGTACATAAAAGATTCCTTTTTCTTTGCATTGCTGCAGTGCTAAGGGAAGTTGACTGAGCTAGAAGAAGATGATCTCTGGCTTCTTCCCTCATTCTTGATGAGCACAGATAGGCACCTCCCAGCTTGCTCTTGATATGCATCTATTTTATATACCAGATGTCTGATTATCCTCTAAACTGAACAGTTCCCCCCCTTTTGACTTTGAGGCATAGGACATAACCACATGACCCATCCTGGGTTCCAGAGACCCAGGAGCATGCGACCATCATCCTGTTTCTAGGCACATAGGCTCTGTTGTTGAAAGGGTATAAAAAGCCCAGAAAACATCTCCTCAAGGAGGCAGCATTCCATCTGCTCTGTCACCCTCAGTCATTCAATTTAACTTAACCATTTGACTTACATTCAAATTAATAAATCTCTTTTATGGGGGCAGCTGGGTAGCTCAGTGGAGTGAGAGTCAGGCCTAGAGACAGGAGGTCCTAGGTTCAAACCCGGCCTCAGCCACTTCCCAGCTGTGTGACCCTGGGCAAGTCACTTGACCCCCACTGCCCACCCTTACCAATCTTCCACCTATGAGACAATACACCGAAGTACAAGGGTTTATAAAAAGAAAAAAGAAAAAAATAAATCTCTTTTATTTTTGACTTAGCTACTGGAGTCTGTCATTCTTGACAAGAGCCACCTGTTCAGATCCAGGGTTTTACCTTAAAGCTCTCCCACAGTAGGAGTACTATTCAGTCACATCTAAGTGCATCAATTTCCCTGGTCTCTGACTGACAACATATTAAGCAGTTTTTGGACTATGAAAGACTATA
This sequence comes from Gracilinanus agilis, assembly GCF_016433145.1. Lineage (NCBI taxonomy): Eukaryota > Metazoa > Chordata > Mammalia > Didelphimorphia > Didelphidae > Gracilinanus > Gracilinanus agilis. Next base: position 636,303,731 of record NC_058131.1, read on the forward strand.
ACAATTAAAACCATTGCTGTTCTTTCTCTGTCTCTCTCTGTCTCTCTGTCTCTGTCTAAGTCTCTGTCTCTCTCTCTCTTCCTTCATTGCCAAGACTATAGGTGTAGACTATTATATACGGTATCAGTTGTATCAGTTATGGTCAATGTTTTAGTTGTTTTTGCCGAACTGCTTTTTTTCTTTCTTTTAATCTTTATCACAAAGGAGAGTTCCCTTGGTAGGAAAGGTAGGGAACACATATATCCAAAAAAGAATGTGTGTGGGAAGAAAAGAATTAATTTGTTCTTCTCAGGGTGGACTTACATTGTAGACCCTATTAGGGAATAAAAACTTGTTTAGGGTTTCAGAATAAGATCTCAAGGACACTTTATTGTTGCCATAGGCCCAGTGAGATGGGAGGCCTCTTATCTCAAGAAAGAAAACCATTAGGCTATCCTGCCTCCTTATCTCCTATGACCTTTAGGGACCAGAGGAGTCCCTCCTGAGGACATGACTATCCTTTCATAACCTCCCCCCTTCCTGGTGGAAACTCATGAGGGAGCCCATTCTATGTAACTTGCTGTTTTCTAATTGGGTAGACTTTCCTGCCTAGATTGTATGTTCGTCCCCCCATAGTCTTATGGAGTATCAGACAGGGAGGGTGCATGTCTTGTGTCAGGAATCTATAAAATGCTTATATCTGTACCCATGCATAGGGCATTGCCATTAGGGCATGAACCATTTCTCATGAGGAAGAATAAAGACTGTATCTTCTACTATCTTCTTTCTGACTCCAGTTTGTAATTATAATTTGGTGGGTGGTCATTTTATTTCATCCCACACAAATGTGAAATAAAAAACAAAAAAGCATCTGTAAAAGTTAAAAACAAACCAAAAAATATATTCCTTTAATGGAGGCAGGTATTGCCTTACCCATAATGGAACTCTGTAGGCTTGCTTCAAATTCTAACAAAGATTAAGTTCCGTATTCATTGGGTAAACTCTAAGGAGAGATGCTCTCTTGGGGCTTTGTGTCTAGACACAGGGGTTTCATCAGGAAATAGAAGAGGAGCTTCCTTAGAAAAAGAAGAAGAAGAAAAAGAAAGGGAGCTTCTAAAGGAAAAATGGAAGAGAAGGGGAAAGGATGTGTCCACATGCAATGGGTCCCAGGGTATTTTGGAGAATCCATGAGTAAAGAACCATGTTGTAGCACTCTGAAATCAGAGATTGTCTAGTTTTCAGGAGATGGTATAGCAGAAGCTACACTCAGAGGACAGATGTTCAAAGGATCAATTCCACTCAGAAGAATCTGGCAACCTGGCACCACAGATGAGGCAATTCCTGGGCCTGAGAGTCTGTACAGAGGAGTAACTGACACTTTCCTCACCCCATCCATCCACCCTCCTACCTCATCCTACCTCCTAGGAAGTTTTTTCCCAAGAGTTTTTCATCCCAATCATCTCAATAACTTAAATGGCAAATGAAATTCAATCTGTTTATGGGATTGTAAATGCCGATGCTTCTTCATTCTCTTCGTTATTTATATGATTTTTATGTCTTAAATGCTTTTACTATAAGATTTGGAGCTCATCTAGTCTATAAATGGAGCTTATTACCCTGGTGGATACTTGGGCAATGATTTACAAAATTAATGATCAAAAATAAGCTACCCTGAACTTGAGCAAAGTCGCAAGAGACTTGGTTTTCATAGTTTGCTGGGTTCTCCTAGTGTCCTAACTATGATAGTTAGATCAAATAGTCAAAAACACTAAGAGAAAGGATAAGGAACTATATGTCATATTTAGGCGGTTTCCCCACAAATTTTAAAATACTTCAAGTCAGCCTTTGTATGCATTTTCATATACACATATGTAACTATTCCTGGGGCTCCAATTATACAAAATTCCTCTAATTTTCTTTTCACATACCAGTTAAACTCCTCATTCCACCTTATCTTCTTCACATTCTCTCTGCTATCTTCCAACATCATCCTTTTGATGGCTTCAGCAGCAAGGTACAAGTATGGCTCAGCTTTCTCATTAACCCAGTTTTTTCTCCTTTATCTGGATGCTTATAACCAGGAACATCAGCAAGTCCTCCTAGCTGACACCAGCTAGACTCCCTTTCACTCTGGATATCCACCTCTGAATACCTTTCTGAGGGCAGTTTCCGGAGTTGTTCTATAGCTATAGAATGTTTTGTATGAGCCCATTTATCTTTTTTGATGCAACACTTAACTACTTCCTTTCAACAATGGCCACCAAGCTGCTCCCCATTGAGGGAGTCTCCCTTCTCAGATTGTTCTTGAAGCCTGAATGCTGTAGACTTTTATTGTTATTTAGGGCATTAATAAAGAGCCAATGTGGAAATGGAAAAGGAAAATGACCACTTCTGGGCTTGTAATGTTTAGAAAACAAAGATAATCTCCTGGTTTTTATATGGAAAGAAAATTTGTTTTTCCTGAGACTTAGATTTGGCATATTAGAGATCAAAGAGCCAGCTAGGAGCTAACTAGGCTTAAAAAGCTTTGGGAGTCCAAGCAGGAAGGCGGTTGAGGAACTAAAGTTCTTTCCTTGTACTGATGTCAGCCTATGTTACCTCTTGGATGGAAATACTGAGGGAGAACCTAATTTGATGTAAGTAACTGGGTTATTTCTAAGAAGTCATAATAAAACCTGGTTTTCCAGCAGTAGTCCAGACCAACAAAATCAGTGAAAGATCTCAAGGACAGAAAAAGGGCATAAAGGGAAGTTTCTTTTGAATTCCTGGATCTGGGTACTACCCAAGGAGCTTCCCATAGTCCTAAGTAGGGATGGGAGACCTTTTTCTTGGCTATGTGTGAAGGGAAGAGGGGGAGCGTGCCCAGGGAAGAGCATAGTGGAATAGAGAGCAGAGGCAAGCTTTTCTGAAACTTGCTGAAGGATTTTTGTATTGAGGTATTGTTGCCACTTTAACAAAATGAAACAGGTGTCCTAAACATTTGACCCCAGACCTCTTTGTCCCTCTGAACGGAAGCTTGATATATGCCAGTATAGGTTCTAATAAGCCTGGATCCATCAGCTTCATTAAAGCCTGGCTGATTAGAGTGGCACTCTGCTTTGGACTCTAAGAAGCATACCTCTGGCAATGGCATACTGGTAAATGTTTTATAACAGACCCTTTTTAAAAAAATGATGGATACACTTTTCAGTTTAATCTACCTTATTATATTCATTCACTTTCTCAAATCTACATAATAACACAATAAATCAAACTCTCATTGTAGCATTTGCTGATTTCTGAAGCAAAAAGGCTCATACTAAAAATTTAACAATAGATTTTTGAGAGAGAAGCCTGCTTTTATTGCCTATGAATACTCTCTCTGTCCACAAGTTCTGTCTCTACCTCTCTGAAATAATTTTGACTAGGTAGGGGGATGCTCTCCACTAGCATTGGTTCACCAAGAGAAAACCATCTTCTTGAGACCATCTGAGCACATGGCAGGCCCTAACTTCTCTCTGTTGTGGACCTTTCATTCAGGTTAAAGATAAAGAATCTCTCTCCTCTTGAGAAAGGCAATTAAGAACTTGAAAGAGGCATCCTCTGAACCCTTACAGCCACCCAGCTCTCCAAAAATGTTCAGTGACTTGGGGATGTTACAACTTCGAAGAGGTCCTTAAGCTCTAAAATAATAACTTACAGTTCTCTGATTCAATTCTCTACCACTCTGTTCTCATATCAGTGAACCATTCTAGCAAGGCATCAAGGACCTCTTTTTATAACTGGGTATATAGGATGAATCACTTCCCCAAATATAATTATCCATAGTGGGCCTCCTAAGACCATATTATTTGACTGGCAGCCTAACCCTTAAGCTCAGCCACTGTCTCTTCTGACAGTCATTGGCCAGAAAAAAGAGATAGGTCTCCTTAGCAGTATCCTTACATAATTTTAATCTAGTCCAATTAGAAGTCATTGAATATAAGCCTACCCCTTTCCCAAGAGATGTTATTTTTATTACATTCAACAATGTTCTGATTGAAAATAAAGGGTATAGTAACTAATTATCAGGAAACACTCTTTCCAAGTATGTTTTATGCAACCTGGGAAAGCTCCAAGATTTCAGATAGCTCACTGAAGACATGGTTGACCATTCTGAATATTTTGAGTAATTTTCAGTCCCAGCTCATGTGCCTAGACATCTTTCAAATAATTGTTCGTTGGTCGAGATCTATAGCAAATGTTAGGTGCCAGTTGTCTAATAATTAGGCCTCATGATTACTATTCCATTAAATGGTGTTGTCTAATTTTGATAGTGTAGACTAGCCCCCAAATCAAGTAAATCAAATGAATCTCCCAAATGTGATCTATGTGGTAAGTGAAAGTAAATGAACTAGTTTTAATCTTAGAGACTCAATAGCTTTACCCTCTTGAGTCTTACCTCCCCTAAAAGGTCTACCTCTGTCCTTTTTGGAACCTAGTTTGCTTCTAGGATTGATTCTCGACCTAAGGTCCACAGACTGGGGTCTGTAGATAGATTTCAGAGGCTTCATAAACTTAGATGGGTAAAACAAATTGCATCATTATTTTCACCAATATCTTACTGAAATTTAGCATTTCCTCCATCCTACCTAAAAGCAGTTTTGTGAGAAGGGTTCCATAGTGTTCACCAGACTACCAAATAGGTTTATGGCACACAAAAAAAAACCTGTCCTACAGAATTTGCTAAGGCAAACAAACAGCATTCAGAAGATCAAACAACAATCATTTATTAAGTATCTACTATGTGACAGAACTGTTCTAGATTCAGTAAGTATATTTGCCACAAAACTATCATAAAGACATGAATGGGATTCAAACCCATTCATTATCGAATTTATTATCAAGGAACAAAGTCACAAGAACAATAGGAAAATTCCTGCAACAATCAAAAATTTGGGGCTAAAATGGAGATGATTGTGTTAGCATCCCTTTGCAGTCCTCTGCTTGTGTCTGTTTCTGGTTTCACCTTGTGGCAAAATTTTCCAAACTTCAAACACATCTATGAATCTAATCTACAACCATTGGCTCTACTTATACATATAGTCAGCTCACCATAATCCCCACTGTAGCTCTAGGAACTTCAAGGAGTCAGCAAGACCCGAGTCCAAATCTTGCCTCTGACATTTACTAGCTATTTGAATCAAATCACTCCACCACTTAGCCTCAGCTTCTTCATTTATAAAGTAGGAATAATAATAGCATCTGTCGCACAGGGTTGTTTTAAAGATCAAATGAGATGTCATATGTATAATTGCTTTGCCAATCTTTCTTATTTAACTTTCTGGGCTTCTCTTGAGTCTCATGCTTGGACTTCTAATTTTTTGTTTAGGCCTGGCTTATTCCTCAGAAATGCTTGGAAATCTTCTATGTTCTTGAATTTTTTTCTCCTGAAAGAATATACTCAGTTTTTCTGGATAGGTGACTCTGGGTTGTAAACCCAAATCTTTTGCCTTCCTGAATATCAAATTCTAAGCCTTTCAATTCTTTAATGTAGAAGCCTCTAGGTCCTATGTGATCCTGATTATAGCTTCATAGTATTTGAATGATTTTTTTATGACTACTTGAAGAATTTTCTCCTTAGCTTGATGGCTCTTGAATTCAACTATTGCATTCCTAGAAGTTGTCTTTTGAGGATTTCTTTCTGGAGGTGATCTATGAATTCTTTCAATTTCAATTTTATTTTCTTGTTCGAGGATCTCTAGGCAGTTTTCTTTGATAATTTCTTGTAGTGTGATGTCTAAAGTTTTTTTCTTGATCATGGCTTTCAGGTAGTCCAATAATTCTCATATTGTCTCTCCTAGATCTATTTTTTAGATCTGTTGTTTCTTTCAGTAAGATACTTCATGTTTTCCTCTGTTTTTTTTTTCATTCTTTTTTATTCAGCTTTATTGTTTCTTGGTTTCTCATGAAATCATTAGTTTCTAGATGATCAATTCTGTTTTTTCAGGCCTGATTTTCCTCTGTCAGTTTTTGGTTCTCCTTTTTCAATTAGCTTATTTCTTTTTATATCACTTTCCTTTCTCCTTGCATCATTTTTCATTTTTTTCCCACTTTTCCTCTGCTTCTCTTAATTGGTTTTTGAAGTATTTTTTTTAGCTCTTCTAGAACCTGTGTCCAAAGCACATTTTTATTTTGGACTTTGCATGTGTTTCCTTTGTTTTCACTGTCCCCTTCGGTGTACCTTGCTCTTTGTCTCCATAAAAATTCTTTACAGTTAGGTTTTTTGTTGTTGTTGTTGTTGTTGTTTGTTTATTTTTCCTATCTAATTATAGGTAGGCTTAGGGGATGATGTGATGGTCTGAGGGCTGAGTGCTTTGAGAGCCTCCCTCCCCCTGCTAATTCAATTGCCCCTCAAGATACTGATAGCTTAAAGGCTTACCTCCGGCTTAGGTATAAGCTTTTGATCTCACTTTGAACTTGATCAGTTCAGGCTGATCAACTTCTAGTCCTAGCCTTAGGCTCAAGTTTTTGGTCTTACTGTGTACTTGATCCAATCAGGCACATCTCTGATTGCCCTGTCTTGGAGCTCTACCCTGAGGTTTAGGCTAAAAAACCCAGTACGTACTTAGGACTATCAGCCACCCCAAGCTGTATATTATGTCCTTATCCCAAGCCCAGCCTAGAATCCCTGGTGTAGTTGTGGGCCCACATGGATCAGCCAACTTCAGCCCAGACTGCCCTGGGCTGGGACTCTGGAATTCTCCATAGGTTTGAAATTTCAAGGGATGTGGATTGGCTTGTACCACTATTTGCCCAGGGAGGATCTCAGGATCTAGATGTTGATTTGAGCTTAGGTTTTGAACCTGGGACAGCAGATGTGGGGTGGGAGTGTGTGGCTTGCTCTTGGTTTGCTCTTCCCTCTTCCTGGCTCTGCTCTCCTCTCACCCCAGTGCCCCAGATGTTCTTTGCCTACCTTTGGGGTTTTTCTTTTCTTGGAAGTTGTTTCACTCTGTCTCCTTGTTGGTTCTTTCACTCCTTTATTTGTTTTGTGGCAATATTTTAATCTTGGTCAAAGAGGTTTCTCATGGTGGCACAGAGCTGCTCTACTCTCTTGGCTCCACCCCTCTCCTGTCAAAGAGGAATAAATGTGCTTTGCCAGTCTTAAAATGTTATATCAATTCTGTTTTACAGACCCAGTAGCCAATGTCTCTGTCACTGCTACTGCTCATAAATATTCTGACACTTCCAGATCCAGTCTCTTCTGAATAGCTTTAAAAAACCCTTTCTTAGGGGGCAGCTAGGTAGCTCAGTGGATTGAGAGCAAGGCCTAGAGACAGGAGGTCCTAGGTTCAAATACGGCCTCAGACACTTCCCAGCTGTGTGACCCTGGGCAAGTCACTTGACCCCCATTGCCTACCCTTACCAATCTTCCACCTATAAGTCAATACACAGAAGTTAAGGGTTTAAAATTAAAAAAAAAAAAACCCTTTCTTCTGTCTTAGAAATGATACTCAGTATCATTTCCAAGGCAGAAAAGCAGTAAAGGCTAGGCAATTGAGATTAAGTGACTTGCCCAGGGTCACCTGCCTAGGAAGTCTCTAAGACCATATTTGAACCCAAGACTTTCCATCTCCATGCCTAGCTTTCTATTCACTGAGTCAGCTAGCTGTCCCTGGTTTGCTTTTTTTTGCTGGCCATTTTTATTCTCCTTGATTTCAGTCTAGTTGAAGTTCAAATCTGGCCTCAGACACTTCTTGGCTGGGTGACCTTAGGCAAATCATTTAGTCCCTCCAATTGCCTATCCCATGTTGTTCTTTTGCCTTGGAACTGATACTCAGCGTTGATTCTAAAATGGAAGGTAAAGTTTGGGGGGCAGAGGGGTTGAGTAAGGGACAGGAGGGAAAAAAGGGTTCCTACCCATACCCATTACATTTTAATTTATGAAATGGATCAGTGAAGGAATTCTTCATTTTTTAAAAATGCATTCTTTCAAGGTTTCTTTGAGAGCACCCTTCATTCATTTATAATATTACATAATTAAGCAAAAATTGATTTGTGCCTAGTTACAATAAAAGATAACATTTTTATAATGCTTCATATTTGCAAAGTACTTTATAAAAATTGTTCCATATAATACTGATGACAACCTTATGAGGTAAGTAAAACAAATATTATTACATCCCCCTTTTTACAGATGAAGAAACTGAGTTTCAGAGATAGTAAATTGGTGGCCCAAAATTACACAGCAAATAACTGGAATAGCATGGCTTAGAATCTAGATTTTTATATTTCCAATCCAAATTAGTACCCTCACTTTGTTGAAATTGCATAAGGAAGGTCAAATTGAAAGCTAAATGACCTATGTTGTTTACTTGACAAATAGGTTCTATTGATAATGATTTGAATGCAGCTAGATCGAATTTCCTTCTAACTGATCTTCTCTTGTGCAATATCTTTCTAATTTCATACACTTATGAATGATTTAACTTTAGAACACTAAAAGAAGCATGGTTCCAATTTAATTCAGCTACAACGCTAAGTTTTGTCAGGAGACACCAATAAACTTTCTCCACCTCTGTTGTGTAACAGTTATAACACCAAGTACTTCCCTATTTTTCCTCATTCCCCAACAACAATCCAGCCCATGTTTCTACAGCATATGATAATGTGGTTGGTGAATATGATCAGAAGATGAAATGAGTGTTGAAAATGTGAGTCATTTCTATTTTCTATCCTGTCTGACCAAAATAGCCCTAAAAGAAAAAAAAATCTCATTCATTTATTACCTGTCTATGAATCACATACTCAATCAAGTTTAGGAAGAAGATAAGAGATCATTTATGGGAGAATAGTCAACAGTTCCAGAATGTCAATGGGAATCTGGTATAATTCTTGGCATTAATAAAATTTATGTCCCACATCCAATGTTTAAGGACATCATGTCTCAGCATCCAAATGAAGAACCATAACAGTATTTTATACCTTGAAAGGCCGTTAGACACCATCTATTCTATACCTCTCATTTTAAAGAAGAAGAAACTGAGACTGAGATGGGTAAAGATCTTGACTAGAGATCATAGGATCATGCATTTAAAAGAAGAAACTGACACCCACATAGGTTAAGTAACCTGTCCAAGGTCACACAAATGGAAAAGAGAGGAGGTAGGATCTGACTCCAAGCCCTCTAACTCTGGATAGTTAGTGGCTGAACAAGGGAAAAGTCTCCACAATTCTGAAAGATATGGGCATTTTACCTGTGTTAAAATATTACCAAGGGTTGAGCAAGAGTTGTGTAGCATATTAACATGTGGCATGGTAGAAAAGAACCTTATGCTGAGAGTCAGAACATCAAAGTTCTATTTCCTGATTTGTTGCTAGCTAGCTGAGTAACCTTCACCTCTCTGGTTTTCTCATTTCTGAAATGAAGGATGAGCTCTAAGGTCCTTTCCAGTTCTTGTATTTTGTGACTTTATGAACTCATGGAATATAAATCTAGAAGAGATTGTTGTTCAGACCTTCACTCATGTCCAACTCTTTATGACTCCATAGAGCATGGCTATCTATGGTTATCTTGGCAAGGACACTGCAGAATGGTTTGCCATTTCCTCCTCTGGCAAGTCCTTTTTGTCAGGCATTCAAAGGTTAAGTGACTTGCCCAAGGTTACACTGCTAGAAAGTGTTTGAGGTCAGATTTGAATTCCAGTCTTCCTGATTCCAAGCCAAGCACTCTATCCACTGAGCCACTTAACTTCCTCCTTAGATATGGAAGAGACCTTAGAGATCATCTAATTTCCTCCTCCTTCCCACATGCATTCATTTTTTTCCTAATGATGAAACTTGAAAATGAGGTGACTTGCTCAATGTTACACAGCCAACTAGTGGCAGAAATGTGTTTCCAATCCAACCCAAACCTCTTATCTATTCCATTACTCCTTTGATAACACATTGGGCTCTTTACTATTCATCCCTTGATAAAATACAAGCTTTTTTTGTTTTCTTTAGGGGTCAGAGATTGGGAGATACCCAGGATGTAGTATCATAGTGGGAAATACAGGTCAACCAGCAGGTAGCATGAAGGCTCTGAAATCTGGGGATGGAGCAAAATAATGGTATAACTTGGTGGGGAGAGGGGTAGGGCATATCAGTGCCAACATCTAGTAAGAGACCCACTGAGAAAATTCACCTTCTCCCTTAGTTGTAGAGGAGGGGAGCTATAGATGTGAAATAGTGCATGTATTGTTCAACATATTTATGTTATGTGTTAGTTTTGTTGAACTGCTTTCCCCCTTCCCAGTAAAATCTTGATTCTAAAGTTTGGTTTGCTGGATAGAGCAGAGAAGAAAGATGTATTTGAAAATTAATGTGACTTAAAAAAAAGAAAGAAAATTAATGTGATGTAAAAACAAAAGATGCCAACAGAAGTAGGATTACTTTTTAAAATGCAGTTATGTAACATTTTGTGGTTAAAAAACACTCAATATGCATCCTCTTATGCTTTAATCTCTTAGCCAAGTACTGAGCAGGACAGATAGTATTATTCCCATTATAGAGATGAGAAAACTGAGACTCAAAAAGATTCAGTTATTTGCTATTGAACATACATTTAATAGATATAGATTCAGACCTAGGTCTTCTCTGCTCTTTTCACCATTGTACCATACAGGTACATACTGTCAATGGAAAAGGAATAGCAGAATGTCAGTGCTGAAATATTGAACCTTCTTATTTTACAGATGAGGAAACCAAGGCTGAAGAAGGTAAATTGACTTGATCATAGTCATACAGTAAGGTCTAGTGGAGCTGGAACTAGCTCTAAATAAATGGGGTTTACATTCAGAGGAAGAACTGTGGGAAGAGAAACACAGAAGAAAAACAACTGCTTGAACACATGGGCTGATGGGGATATTATTGGGGATGAAGACACTAAATGGTAACTCTAGTCCAACTATCAACAATATAGAATTAGGTCTTAATCAATGATACATGTAAAACCCAGTGGAATTGTGCGTCAGCTAAGGGGGGGTTAGGGAGTTTTGGGGGAGAGGGAAAGAACATGAAATATGTAACTATGGGAAAATATTTTTAAAATTTAAAAAAAACAAATAAATAAATAGATGGGGCTTATAAAAGCAGATGAAGGAGTGGACATTGAACGAACACATTAAATAGCTGGACGTTTTGGCAGACATCATTTCAAAATAATACTGTCATGGATCATTACTGTGAATTTAATATTGATAAGAAATAATACACTTCTCAAGCTTTTGAAAAAAGTAACTACACTTGGATAAAAGTGACAGTTGGAAGAGAGCCTGAGGGAATTCAGGCTGTAGCTTAACCCTGGCTGTTCCTTCCCTGAAGAAAGAATAAACTGTACTTTGCCTTATAAGCTGGAAGCTGATGTTTAGCAGACAAGAGATATTGGGCCTTTAGGCTTTCTTGTTCTCCTGGGGAGTGGGAGGGAGTAGGGAGAAGCTTCAAAGGCAAGTTTGAAACTGGTAAGTAGTACAGGGTGATTCTTAACTGAAACAAGAAGAGTTAATTTTGATAATTCTCATACTTTGGAAAAGAGGAAACTCTTCCCAAAAATGGGAATTATAGACAGATTTTGGACACAGAGACTAAAGAATTTTAAACTAGTTGAGAATATTATCCAAGTCAAGAATTAAAATGAACCCTGGATTAGTCAGAAGACCTGTGTTTGGGTCCTAGCTCTGTATCTTAGATTCTCTAAACCTTCTGAGCCTTGATTTCTGCCTCTATAAAATGGGGATGGCACTTGCATGATCTACTTCCAAGGGGCTGTTGTGAGATAAGTGCTCTGTAAACTGTAAAGTGATTTAGGATTATGGAATCATAGATTTAGATTTGAAAAGTAAATCAGAGGCCAGGGGCCTCATTTTACAATGAAACTAAGGGTTGGGAGTAGGGATGTTAAGTGACTTACGAAATATGAACTATTATTACTACAATCATTATCAAAACAGTTGGGGTGACACCAGAAAAGTAGTAGGAATATTTCCTTAAAAAGGGTCCAACTCGGGACAGAAGATTTAGTAACTTAGTCTTCTCACTTTTAATTGAAGACCCTTCCTGATAATGCTGGACTCCCTGGATTTCCCTTGTTCTGTATGCAAAGGTCACACAATACCTCCACTGTCATCTGTAGCTTGTTTCTGATCACTATCAGTGTAATTGCCTGGGTTCTTGCATCATATCGTTACCCCATTATTATTTTCAGCAAGGAGGAAATTGGAGGCTTAGAAAAAGAATGGAGAGACCCCATGTTGTTCTAGTTAGTGATTAGATAATGGCCAATATGAGACAAATGGTAGGTGGGCCCCTGGCAAGGTCTGTGATAACACCTCAGAAGACCAGTGTTGATGTCCAAAGATGCAGTGAACAGGCTGAAGCTGGCTGGTTAATATAGTCATTGCTGATTTTGACAAGGGAATAGATAGGGTTCTTATTAACTTTCAAATGACCCTAATTTCAGGCCTGAGATGAAGGACTTTGAAGGAGAGAAACAAAGCACAATGGAAACAATGGAAAATTAGAGAAGTGGTCAAAAATAAAACAAATGCATTTCAATGATACTTCAATATGTCTTCAGTGCTTTCATGGATATAAAATTTTATTAATGTGGGTATTTTCTCCATCAGATCAACATGAACTTCAAAAGAAGTCAAACCAGTACAAGATAGAGCAGACATTATTGGCTCCCAAATGTTATTGAGAGATTTCCCATAATGCCATTCTCCCATTTAACACGGAACTGCTCTATCAAGTATATTATATCCAGTTCTAGCTAAATTCTGAAATTCAGAAAGGACAATGATAACTTGAAGAGGGTTCAGGGAACACTAGGATGATTTTAGGGTTGAAACCAAGATCTATGAGAAAAGGTTAAAGGCCATTTTGGAGGCATGAAAGACAAGATGCTGATTTAATAATATCTCTTTAATCAGACACTTCTTAGCTGTGTGACAACTGGGCAAGTCATATAACCCTCATTGCCTAGCCCTTACCATTCATCTGCCTTAGAATCAATTCACAGTATTGACTCTAAGATTAAAGGTAAGGGTTTAAAAAAATACATTTATCTTCAAGTATCTGAAAGTCTCTCATGCTGAAAACCAATTCTCCATTTCCACTAAGGATAGAATCAATAATCTCTAGTTATCTCACAGGATTAGTATGAGGATCAAATAAGATAATGTATTAAAATATACCATATTCATTCATTAGGCATTTATTAAGTCCTTGCTGTTTATAGAGCACCATGTTAGGCAGCTGGAAAAAGATGACAAAGTTAAAAAAAAAAAAGCAGGAGTCTTGCTCTCATGGATATTATAGTCTATAAGAGGGATAAGACATAAATTTGGATACCCACAATACCCTATATTAATTGCAATAGAAAATGTAAATTACAGTATTAAGCTTAGCACCTTCAATAGGAAGCACCTTATTGATAATGAAGGCTTCCTGGAGAAGGTAGTATTTGGTTCAGGTTTGAAAAGATGGATGATGATAACTAATAATAATGATACTGATGGTGGTGGTAGTGATGATGCTAATAATGATGATAACCAGCAATTACTTAGTACTTAAGGATTTATGAACCTCTTCACAAACATTATCCCGCCTGATCCTCCAAACAACCCTATGAAGTAAGTATTTCAGATATTCTGGGACACAGAGAAACTATATGATGTGCTCACAATTTGACTCCCAAAAAAGGGGGGGGGGCAGCCTTTGGATGGGAAGAGCCTTCCAGGCATTGGGCTATAAAGCTATTAGTAGTACAATACAATGATTCAGGACAATTCTGAAGGATTTATGAAAAAGAATGTTATCCACCTCTAGATAAAGAACTTTTGGAGTAGAAATGCAGAAGATAAATCACTTGTTTATTCAGGTATATGATTTGGGTTTTGGTTTTATAAGATTATTCTCTTACAAAAATGAATAATATGGAAATATGTTTTGAGTGATAATATATATATAACCCAGTGAAATTGCTTGTCATATCCAGGAGGGGGAAGTGCGGAGGGAAGGGAGACAACATGAATCATGTAAGTTTGGAAAACTTATGTATAAATTTATTATTGGAATAAAATAAATATAATTTTTAAAATAAAGCTATATGTAGATATAAAGACCAAGGGTATAATTTATTAGTATATACAACTCTTGGATGGCAAAACTCTTCTGCTAATTAAGATAGGCAACTGTGCTAAAATTCAGAGTCTTAGACAGTTGCCTGGGTTACTGAGAGACTCAGTGATTAGCCCAGGATCACACAATCAGTATGACAAAGGTTGGACTTAAAACCTAAGTTTTCTGTTTTCTTTATTCCTTTGGAAGGTTCTGTATATACTACACCAGTGGTTCCTAAAATGTCTCCAAAACCCTTTGAGGACATCCACAAAGTCAAAACTATTTTCATAATAATACTAAGATATTTAAGTTTTAATATTGGTAGCTATAAACCCTTTGGGAGGGGGGAGGGAAGAGAGGAGGGAGAGAAAATGAATCATGTAACTATGGAAAAATATTTTTAAAATTAAAAAAGAAAAAAGAAAGTCACTTCCTCAAAAAAAAAAAAAATAAAGGGTTTCTGAGACTAAAAAGTTTAAGATCTACTGCATAGTATACCATATTGCCTCTTACTTTTATCTATTCTTCATATTTACTTGCTTGTACAGTATACATATTTTATTCTTCCAGTAGAGAAGAAAGGTATATTTCATCATCAGGTCCCTAGGACCAAGGTTGTTCATTATGATTAGAGTTTGATTACATTTTAGCATCACTACAATTTACATTTTGCTAGCCATTGTGTATTTTGTTTTGGGGGGCCTTCCATGTCATTCTCCAGTTGGTAAACATCTATTTTGTTTCAAATCTTGCTACTGAAGAGAATATCCTTACAAATACATTGGGTTCCCCCCCCCCATTGGTCCCCTCTCCCTCACCTTGGAATATGTGGCCAATAGTAAGATGTCTGGGTTCAAGGGTATGAATAGATAGTGACTTGACTCATATAATTTCCAAATTGCTTTCCAGAGCTTTTAGATCAATTTGCAGCTATACTAATCGTGCGTAGTGATTTTACCATGCATATTTATTCTTTTCAGAGCTGCAAATCAAATACTTGCATATCCAAGGCTTCTGTAATTCTTTAGAACAAGGTTGATTAAAGCCTTCATTTTTTCAACCATAAAGAATTCCCCCCCCCCCCCATACACACTTTTCCCACAGGCCTGAAACTTTTGAATTGGCATTTTGTAATATGAAAAGGTTCATTTCAACTCAAAAATTCATTCATTAAGTATTTTATTAGGTATTAGGGACATAGAGACCAAAGACAAAAAAGAACAAACCCTGCCTTTGAGGTTGTTGTTTAGTCATTCAGTTGTGTCCAACTCTTTATAACTTTCTATTGGTTAGGATACTGGTGTGCTTTGCCATTTCTTGTTTCCAATTAATTAGACAGAAAGGGTTAACCAACAGCATCACACAACTAGTGAGTGTTTGAGGCTGAAATTGAACTCAGGTTTCCCTGCCTCCAGCCCCTGCCCTCTATCTACTGAGCTATGGAGCTGCCTCTAATCTACTTTAAGTATTGGTGAAATCAACGGGATTTTGGCAATTTCACAGTGGTCCCACATCATTCAGTTTGTCCGCTAGCAAATGGAGATTATAAACCGACTGGCTTATTTAAATCCCAGCTCTGCCACTTACTATTTATTTAACCTTGGACAAGCTGAGTGATTTCCCTGGGTTTCAGTTTCCTCATCTGAAAAATGAGGAGTTTGCTGTAGATAGCCTTTGAGGTCCTTTCTAATTCTACATCTGTGTGACTCTGTCATGCTCTTCTTTGACTTCCAGAAATGTCTAAAGAAAAAGCAACTTGCAAGTTCTAGAGGCTCCTTCTAAAACAAAGCATCTTTTTAAGTGAGTGTTGAATTTAGATGGGTAGTCATTGACCTGATCGGGTAGGTTGCCCTGGTTATATGGATACAACCAATATGTTATATACTGCAGACAGGGGTGTGTATGCCTTCTCAGGCAAAGTCCAAGTTAGGAATGGTGTTATTTCCTGATGTGGATTCTCACAATTAGCAGGATGGGAGCTACATCCCGTCTCCCCTCTCAGTTTCCTACTCCTTGGGTTCAAACTACCCTCCCCAAGCCTGTTGACGTCATTCCTTCTCTAAACAGGGGCATCTTGAGCCAAACAAAGCCAGAGTTCTGAGATGGTAATGTGGTAATGTCAGCTGTTCCTCTTCCATGAACATTTTTGACTTACATCTATCTAGAAGATTAACTGCATGGTTGATAAATGAAATCGATTCAAGTCATAACACTGGGCAAGAACAGTTCAGGGAACTGGTCCTTTAAAGGGAAAACTTTGAAAATGGCTTTTTTTAATATAAGATACCTAGGAGGGAACATACTTTGATAATCATTTCAATGATTCTACTTTAAAGTAACTAGAATATCATGCATTCCATTATTTGTTGGAAAATGTTGGGATAACTCCAAGATCTACCTTCATGGGGAACAACTAGTGCTCCATTCTTATGGAAAGGACATTCAAGTTCATTAGCTCCTTATTATCTTGCCACCAGTGCCTGGATTCCTACTAAACATTATGAGATAGAGTCTGGTCAAAACTGATCAATTAACATCTGTTATTATGCAAGGCACAATACTACTATCGTTGTGAAGAGGACACAAAGCAGCTTAAAAAACCTGTCCTTGTTCTTTTTTTTTATTTTGAATTATTTTTCCATAGTTACATATTTCATGTTCTTTCCCTCTCCCCCAATCCCCTTAACTCCCCTTAGCTGCCACACAATTCCACTGGGTTTTACATGTATCATTGATCAAGGCCTAATTCCATATTATTGATAGTTGGACTAGAGTTATCATTTAGTGTCTATGTCCCCAATAATATCCCATCAGCCCATGTGTTCAAACAGTCGTTTTTTCTTCTGTGTTTCTTCTCCCACAGTTCTTCCTCTGAATGTGGCTAATTTTCTTTCTCACAAGTCCCTCAGCCTTGCTCTGGATCCTTGCATTGCTGCTAGTAGAGAAGTCCGTTATGTTCAATAGTGCCACAGTATATCCATCTCTGTGTACAATGTTCTCCTGGATCTGCTCCTTTCACTCTGCATCAATTCCTGGAGGTTGCTCCAGTTCACATGGAATTCTTCCAGTTCTTTATTCCTTTGAGCACAATAGTATCCCATCACCAGCATATACCACAATTTGTTTAGCCATTCCCCAATCGAAGGACATTCTCTCATTTTCTAATTTTTTGCCACCACAAAGAGCATGGCTATAAATGTTTTTGTACAAGTCTTTTTCCTTATTATCTCTTTGGGGTATAATCCAAGCAGTGCTATGGCTGGATCAAAAGGCAGACAGTCTGTCCTTGTCCTCAAAAGGGGTTACAGTCTTGGTGAGGAGATAAGATATATGTCTGTACCAAAGAAATGTATGAGACAAGATGGTGGCAGTGCTTGGATGAAGAGTACAGACACAGAGAGTTACAGTTCAGAGAAGATAGCAAATGACCTGGAGAGATCAAGGAAAGCTTCCCAGAGGAAATGGGCTTTGAGCCAAGTTTTGAAGGAAGCCTTGAAGATTTCAGTAGATTAATAGAAAGGAGGAGAGCATCCTAAGGAGGGGAAATGGTATAAACAAAAGTATAGAAATGGAAAAGTGCAAGGCAAACTTGGAATGGATTGTCACTAGAGTGAATAGGTCAGATTGATCTCTAGAGCAACAGCAAGAGATAAATTTGGCAACAGGTGGAGGA
Source organism: Gracilinanus agilis (assembly GCF_016433145.1). Lineage (NCBI taxonomy): Eukaryota > Metazoa > Chordata > Mammalia > Didelphimorphia > Didelphidae > Gracilinanus > Gracilinanus agilis. Next base: position 636,321,504 of record NC_058131.1, read on the forward strand.
TCTACCTTCCCAAAACAGTTTAAACAATACAGGATACAGAGGAATTAGCACTGAACTTCGAATTAGAAGACTTGAATTTGTTTCCTTTCTGCCACTTAATACTTCAGTGGCCTTGGATAAATCCCTTCCTTCTTCTGGACCTAAGTTTCCTCATTAGTATAATCAACAGGCTTGATTATGATTTCCATTCTCCTTTTCAGCTCTAATTCCTAGACTTCTAGAACAAATGAATAGAGAACTCTGATGAATAAAATGTCTACTGAATTGAAAAGTAATATAAATGTAGGGCTTTTCCCATTTAACGTTTTGTTTTTTTAACTTTAGAGCTGGAAAGGCTATCCTTCTTCCCTTATTGAACCTGTAACTCAAATAAATTCAGTAGCTTTCACTGAATCTTCTTTATGTTATTGATGGGTGTGGGAGAAGGGATTTTCACAACTTTATGGAATAGACACACCCCTGGAGTTGGAAACAATTTAGCTATGAAACTCAGCAGTATTGTAATTGCATGCAAGTCTTCAAGATCAGAATCACCATTTATTTAGAGGTAGGTAGTGTTCTCTTGCTGACAGGATGGAGCAATGGAGAGCATAGTTGTTCCCACTGAATAATCCCTTTATAGGGTGAATGCTTATAAACCTCAGTGCCCTAAGTGCAGGCGGGATGACTCAAGGATACATGCATTGTTAGGGAGAATAGAATAGATAGACCTGTTATTTCTTGGCCAAACTTTCTTTATCCAAAACAAATAGGCTGGTATTGGAGGGCACTGTTATGTGTGGGTGCTGGGGGAAAAGTTTATAACAGATTTCAGAATAATGAGAGAGGAGCACTTAAGATCATTAAAGAGAACTGAATTTAGATTTGGGAAGATAAATAGGGTGAGGATGATGGAGTGGAGAGCTCCTGGTGCCTATTGAATAAAAGACACCAGATTATAGAGATAGAAATATTTAGTCACTTGTTTCACAACAGTGCACCCTGTGACTTTAAAAAAGATTCTTTTCTTGATAAGTATTTGGGGCATTTTTATCATTTAATAAAGGGTACATCTTTAAGATCACTCAATCTGTCATTCGGGATTTTTTAAGTGCCTACTATGTGCTGACACTGTGCTATATACAAGCACTGAGGAGACAAAATGAAACAGTCTGCAATGTAGCCAGGAAAGATTAGGTATACAAAGTTAGGGAGATACACAATAAATACAAGATAACTCTGTTGGAAAGGCACTAGCCACTGGGGAGATGGTGAAATTTTCATGTAGAATCTGGAACTTGGAGCTGACCTTGGGGAAACTAGGATTTTTTTTTTACATTAAAAAATGTTTAACTTAAATACCAAGTAAAATAAAATAAAAATTTCATAAGTACAGCAGTACATTAAAAAAGGATTGAATTTGAAACTATGAATTTCTATTTCATGCTGCTAACACTTTAAAAAGAATTACATAATAAATTTCTTGTCTTATTTTCAGAACTCTCCTACTTGTCTGGACTTCCTTCTGAATTTCTTTCTATGCTCTTCTGTGAATAATTTTAAAAAATTCTTTAAAAGGATATCTTAATTGGGAGTGAGGATGGAGTGTCATTACTGCTCACTGCTTAACTCCCCTCCTCAAATAAAAACTGAAAGGGAAAGGGGGCAGCTGGGTGGCTCAGAGGATTGAGAGCCAGGCCTAGAGATAGGAGGTCCTGGGTTCAAATCTGGAATCAGACACTTCCTAGCTGTGTGACCCTGGGCAAGTCACTTAATCCTCATTGCCTAGCCCTTACCACTCTTTTGCCTGGCAACCAATACATAGTATTGATTCCAGGGTGAAAGGTGAGGGTTTAAAAAAAAAAGCTGAAAGGGGAAATATGCAAATGTATACAAAGACGCATTTTCAAGCAAAACAAATCTATACCATAGCTACATACAAAAAAATATGTCTTTCTGCATTTTGAGTGGATCAGCTTTTGGTCAGGTGGTGGGACCTCTGGAGACCTGGTTGGTCATTGCACTGATAAGAGTTCTTAGGTCTTCCAAAGTTGCTTTTCTTTACAATATTGTCATCCTTTTGAAGGTTATTCTCCTGGGTCTGCTCATTTCACTATGCATCAGTTCCTGCTACCCAGGATTCTTTAAAATGATCTCTTTTTTTGCTAGCTCAAAAATATTCCATGGTATTCATATACTAACATTTATTCAGCCATTCCCCAGGTAATGGACACCTACCTTAGATTTTATTTATTTATTTTTTTTGCTTTGCTTCCATTTTCCTCCCTTAAATACTCTCTTCCTTTAACCTTCCCTTTCCTAATCACTGATTATTTCCCTAATGAGTTTGATGTATTTTTATGCCAAATTGTGTGTATGTATCCAATGCTTCGGGTAAAGATGTTTTTAAGCATTTAGAGTTGTGGGTCTGGCACTCAGAGCTTAGAAATAAATAAATTTGAGAGTCATCAACATAAGGGTGGTAACTAAAGTCAAGGGAGTAAATAAGAAGAAGAGAGAAGAAAAGAAGTCCAAAGATAGAAAATTGGCAAACATTCACCTTAGTCAGCAAAAAAAAAAAAAAAAAAAAAGAATATGGAACCAATTAAAGAGACAGGGAAAGGTCAATTATATTCTCTTCAAAATAGATTTCTTGCTGTTCCACAAACATACTCTATCCTTTCCTGACTCTGTCCATATTCTGCTATCCCCCTACCCTCAACTCTGTAAGCCAATTCTTACCCATCCCTTAGGGCCCAACATCAATGCATCCTTTCCCACCAAGCCTTTACTAACCTCCAAACAAGAAGGGACCTCTCCCTCCTTTAAACTGCCATGATCAGAGGCAGCTGGGTTGCTCAGTGGATTGAGAGCTAGGCCCAGAGATGGGAGGTCCTGGGTTCAAATCCAGCCTTAGACACTTCCTAACTGTGTGACCCTGGGAAAGTCACTTGACCTCCATTGCCTAGCCCTTACCACTCTTCTGTGGTATTGGTTCTAAGACAGAAGGTAAGGGTTTTTTAAAAAACTGCCATGATATTTTATTATATTTATTTTTGCATATATCTTTTCTCCTCTATAAAGTATGCCTCATTCAGCTTTATATCTTTCAAGAACTTAGCACTGGGTCTTGCACAAAGTAGGGACTCGATAAATATTTGTTTGAAAGAATGACAGGAGCAAGAGAATAAGAAGAGGTGAGTGGACTTGGCAGTGGGGAAAGAAATGAGAACAGCCCATTGGCTTCTCGTCATCCGCATTTTCCCCCCACATGTGTCCACGTTTGAAGGAGAAGCAAACCAGGAAAAGAAGACGAGGAATGTCAAGCATTCTTGAACTCAAGTGAGCTGGGAGAACTCAGCTGAGCTTATAATAGTCCCTGCAGCACATAATGCGGTACTGTAGCCCTGAAACAATCACAAGTCTTTTATTGAAAGGAAATCTTGCATGAAATGCCCGCGCCAAAGACGACTATATTTAAGTCTCCCAGCCTCAGGGGTGGTCCTGCTCAGCAAGGCTTGATATTTCGAATACTCCATGTGGGGCTGCCCTGCCGTGCACACCTGCACTAGCTGCCTTTGGCAGGCAAAGCAGCTTTTGATCTCTTCTTATCCCCTCAAGAAGGCAAAGGAAAAAGGGAAGGAGTTAAACAAGCAAGTCTCATTAAAATGGAGTGAATAATTGTGAATGGAGTTCAGGCTGGAAACTTCTGGGTCACACAGCTGTGGATTGTGTGGCCCATTGAGGGTTGATAGGAAAAAAATTACCCTGGGAATTCTAAGTATTGTTCAGAACTGACTGCAGCTTTTATTGTTAGACTCTGATTACAGCTTTTGTTTTGATATAAAGTACAGTTATTAAATGCCAGGCTGGAACAAAGATGTATTTACATGTAAGGAGTGAATAAAAGCACTCTATTTTGGGAGATGTCACAGCTTTAAGCTTGGGGGATGGGGCTCAGGGGGACTGGAGGGAAGGACCGATGCCTAGAATGACACTTACATTTTGAGTGAAAGGAGTACAGGGTGGGAAATCAAGATATTGGAATTTAGTACTGATTTAGCCACTAAGTAGCTGGTCAATCTTGGGCAAGTCGCTTAGCTTGCATGAAATCTCATTTGTTAAAATAATAAGTATTTGAACCAGATGATTTCTTAGTCTTCTTCCAGCTCTTGCAATCTTTAGTTATTTGATTTTTAACCAGCACTAGGCATTTCGTGCAGTGTAATGAGCAGAAAACTGTAGGGATACGTAGGTGCTAATCTTGGCTCTTGAACTAACTTGCTATGTGATCTTGAGCAAATTATTTTACCACTCTGGGCCTTGCTAATGTCCCTATGTGTTATATGAGTGATTTGGACTAGTGGACTAGATCAGAGGCGTCAAACATGTAGCCTATGGCCATGTTGCACAAGAAGAAGGGTAATGTTCAAATGTAGTTTTCTTAATCAATATGTAACAGCAAGAGACTCATATATGTTTTTTTGTTTAGTCATTTTTAGTTTAACCGACTTTTCATGATGCCATCAGGTTTTCTTGGCAAAGCGGTTTGCCATTTTCTTCTCCAACTCTTTTTATAGATGGGGAAACTGAGGCAAACAGGGTTAAGTGATTTGTCCTGGGTCACACAGCCAGTAAGTGTCTGAGTGCAGATTTAACCTCAGGTCTTCCTGACTCTAGGTCTGGCACTCTATCCTCTGGGTCACCTAAATGCCTTACATATGCTTTAGTGATCCCCATTTCTATTTGAGTTTGACACCACAGGACTCAATCATCTCTAAAATTTCTTTCAGATCTAACATGCCATTTGATCTAGAATGGAAGCAGATGATCACTCAAGCATGATAAAGTTTTATTCCTTGCTCCTGACATTAGTTATTTATGTTATTTCTATATGTTTGAGATTCATGTTTGCCATTTTGAATTTTCATTCTTAAAAACTCAGGGAAATGTTAATATTGACATCAATTGAGCAAGTAATATTGAGTGTAGAACTGTGAATCTAACAGATATACTCCATACATATTCATGAATAATGAGAATAATGTATTACATTTGGATTTATTGAAAGTTTTAGTTTCTGGTTGTTCTCTGACAAATGATTTTTAAAATTCCATTTTCTTTGTCAAAAGAAATTCCTCTCGGTATATTGAGGGCTACGCCTAAAGATGGAAGGTTCTGGGTTTAAATCTGATCTCAGATACTTCCTAGCTGTGTGGCTCTGGGCAAGTCACTCAACTCCCATTGCCTAGCCTTTATCATTCTTCTATTTTGGAACCAATATACAATATTGATTCTAAGATGGAAGATAAGGATTAAAAAAAAGGAATCTCTGGATTCTTCCTCCTCTTCCTTCTGTATTATAATTCTAAGAGACAAAAGTAAGATATATTTATTTACATTTTCAGCTTCCGGCACTATACAGGATGTCCCAAAAATATTGGTCTAGTCTTAAACTTCAATAACTTCAGAAGTGTAGGGGGAAAGGAAAGTTTAAGAAACTAAAACAAACAAGTGACTTGACAATGTCGGATTTGATTTAAACTCAGGTTTTTCTGACCTGATGCTCATTTCTCTATCTACTGTGTCACTGGCTTCTTAAATATAAGTATAAATGGTACAAATTTACAAAGAGCAATCTTTGAGAAGTTAATTATTTAAAATTTTAAAATATTTACATATTTCTCATGAATACTCCATATAACTACTCTCTTGTGCTATATATCACTCGTCGATTTTTGAACTAGGTAAAAACTCATCAGCTGTCACTCAGTGACTGAAAGGATTGCATGTGTAATCATAGCCTTAAGATCCTCTGAAGAACAAGGTTTTGTTGTATACATGGTAGTTTTGATATGATCTGACAAGGACAAGTCTAATGGAGATAAAGCAGATGACTCAAGTTGCCAAGCAAGAAGGTCTCTTCTACTGATCCACACTTCTGGAAAAAGGTCACCCAGAAACTGTTACCGACTCAATGAATAATGCCAGAATGCCCCATCTTGTTAAAATTTAAACAAAAATGTATTATTCAAAGCTCACAAATTAGATTAGTGTGAAAGAAATATAAATGAATAACCTTTCAAAAGAAGTTTTTATAAGTTTATATTTCAGAAGTTATGAAAGCTTCAAACTGTATTAAGGCTTTTGGGACATTCCATGTGTTTATATACATGCATTATAATAAATACTTCTAAAAACTGTTCATAGCACAGTACCATGCACATAGAGGGTATTTAATAAATATTTGTTGAATTGAAGAATACTATTCAGAGGCATACATAACTAACATTTACATGGCAATTTAAAGTTTGCAAAAAAAAAAACCCAAACAAACAACCCTTTACATTTATTGTATCTTATTTTTACCTTATAATAGGTACTATTTCTCCCATTTTCAAGATGAAGAAACTGAGGTTCAGTGAGATCAAGTGAATATTCATGGTCACACAGCTAAGGTGTGAGAGGAGGCATCAGAATCCAAGTCCTACTCTAAACAAAATTACTATTCTTTATCTTTCAACTCTAGCTGGTGACATTTAAACATTAGAACCATGAACTCATGTCTAGAAAGGGGTTTAGATGTCTAATCTTTCATTGATAGATATGGAAAAATGAAGCCAGGAATATTGGGAGTGAATGCGACATGAGGCAATGAATAGGGCACTGGACTTGGAGTCAGGAAGACTTGATTCCAATCATGCTTCTGACACTAGCCTCGGGATGCTAGGCAAATCATTTAACTACGCTCTGCCTCAGTTTCCTCATCTGAAAAACTATGGGGTTGGACTCCTTAACCTTTAAGTATCCATCCAGCTATAAAGCTATGATCTGGTGAACTCTTAAGTTGTCATTAAAGCAAATGATTGGAAGACCCAGGTCTTCTTCCTTTCTAGCTTTCGGTCCACTGCTCTTTTCATCATGGTAGACTTCGGAAATAAGCACAATTCAGGAATCAAGGGCTCTATTCTAATAATTCACCTAGGATGAGAAACATTTAACTATGCATCCCCCCTCAATTTTGAATTGGAATCAGAAAATATCCCAACTCAGGATTTCCTCTCACCTCCTCCCTATCCAAATGTCACTCCCCTAGTCCCCCCAACATACATCTATCTCCTCACTCTCTCACACCATGCCTATTCTTGCCTTTGCTCCTGCTGTTCCACTTTGTAAGGCATTATTCCTCAGTAAAAAAAATGATCACTTATGGTAAGTGGTGAAAAGAAAGCACATTAAATATTAATGGAAACTGGTGACCATTCATTTATTCAAGAAATATTTATTGACTGCCCACTAGGCATGAGACTTTTGAAACACAAGTTCTTATGGGGAGCTAGAGGAGTCTGGAGGTAAAAGAGACACAGCAGAAATGAACATGGATCTGGAAAAGAATTGAGCTAAAAACAATAGCAACAAATCTTCAGAGACTGTAAACTCTGAACTTGGGTTTTCTGGGACCCTCTCCTGGGCCCTTTAGGGAGTGGCCATCGTAACCTCAAATTGTCAAGCAGCCAGCTGTGGCCCCAGATGAGTAGCCTGGATTCAGAAAATCTTGCCTTTCAAGTTTTCAGGGCACTGGAGCAAGAATTTACATGTTTGGATGATAGCAGACATTCTGTGCGTGGCAACTGGAGGGTTTACAAGCAGTGAGTGAGAATTAAACAAGGAGGCTCCAGATAATTAAAGTCTGATCTAATGAAAGAGTGTTTAATGAGTCTGTGACCCTCACCCACCAGGACCCAGAGACCCCCTCCTCAAGCCAGTCCGCAGTTCTAACAAGGGCCTTCTAAACTGGGCAATGGATTTTGTTACATGCTTTCAGCCTTAGCCTGCATCATATGCTACGTGGCAAATCAGAGTCCTAGTGAGAGCAAAGAAAGAGAGGCAGAGCCAACTCATTTCTGCTCTCCAGAATTCTCGGACGGAATTATCTCTGCTACGTTTCTTAAAGCTCCAGGAATTTGGGCTGTCTGCTGACCTGATGAGAATTCCTTTCCCTTGGCTTTAGAGAGCATGGATTGGAAATGATTTTCCATATTCCCAGGAAACTGACATAGCTGCTTCTTTGCTGTTTCCTAAGGGCAAGTCGCATTCCCAGCCCTGCTGCCACAGGCATTAGTAACGCTAAAGGAAGGCACTTTGGTCACCTGATTGGCTGTGTAATCTGGGCAGGTCATTTAATTATTCCCTACCCTGAAAGGAACTGACACCTTTCCTATCTTCAAACAGCTCACATTTATTTAGTGCTTAAATTTCTAGAATCATAGATTTACAGCTGGATTTCAATTCAATGAGCACTTAATAAGCACAGATTATGTGCCAAGTACTGTGCTGAAGATCACAGATCACAGATCCAGAGCAAGAAGGATTTCAGAGATCATTTAGTTCAAGCCCCTTAATTTATAGAGGAGGAAACTGAGGTGCAAAGTGGTAGTTTCAGAGGCAGGATAAGAACCCCTTAGATCCCTTAAATCCCTGAGCTCTGTACTATATACAAAGACAAACCAATTAATTAATAAACATTTATTAAGCACCTACTACATGCTAAACCGGCTAAACCAAAAGGAATCAAAAGATAGTCTCTGCTCCCTGGGAACTCACAGTCTAATGAGGGAGACAAGTAAATAAGTATATATGTACAAGCCATACACAGGATAAATAGGAAATAATTAAGAGAAGGAAAGCACTAGAATTAAGAGGGATTTGGCAAGGCTTCCTGCAAAAGATAAAAAAGCAGATGCTTAATAAATTCATGTGGATCAGTTGATTGAAAGAGATTTCATTATACCGTATCCTTGAAGGAACATAGAAATTCCAGGGTTGCCATTTCATTTGTGTAAGGGCCTGTAGGTTAGGGAATTCCCTCTACCAATTTAGTTATGCAACTGGGCTACAATTTAGTCTTGAGTTTGTCTGGGGCACTGAAAGATTAAGTTCGTGCTGGCGAACCTATGGCGTATGTGCCAGAGCATGCCAGAGAGGACTGCTCCTTTTCTCCTCTCCACAGGGGCCTAAGGACATTTCTCATATGATCTTCCTTGCCCAGTAGCCCAATGGGAAAGCTTCCTCCCTCCCCTGTCTGGGGTAAGGCAGGAGGGCTCACATGTGGTGTGAGGGTTGAAGTTGGGCACTTGGCCTCTAAAAAGTTTGCCATCACTGGAAGTGATTTGACATAAATAGGTCTTCCCAACTCTCAGATTGTTACTCTCTCCATTACCCTATCTATGGATACAAGGGGGTGGGGAAAGAAAGGGATATAACATTTAAAAAGAAAAAAATAGTAAGTACATAAGAAGACTCAGAGTTTAATAAAGCACTTCATATTTTATTCAATCTTCCCAATAGCCCTGTGGAATTATACATATTTTGAATGAGTCAGATGACCAACTCTTTGACCAGGATGGAAAGGGCAAGTACTAGATCCTCTAGTCTTCTGTGAGTCTTCATTCCTATGGACAGGGGACTCAAACATAAAATTTTAGTTGAGGAAGCTGGCCTTCAGAACAGAAGGAACTTGCTCAAGGTGATCTATCTAATAAGTGACAGAACTAGCACTCTTCTAAATCCTCCTAATCTTTCTCCTATAGCATGATCACAAGATGAATGATTATAAGCAACGTGGTACTGTAGTGGGCTTGCGCCAAATCTTGAGAACCAATTTTTAGATTTTTTTTTTTCAGCCCATGTGAAGAACCTGGGATCTTGAAGAATGTAAACTCCTTGACAGTAGCCTTGTCTTACTCCTATATTTGTAACGTTAGCACCTAACAAAATGTCTGACATATAGTAGTAACTTAATCAATGTTTGTTGATTTATTGGAGCTCAAAATTAAAGAAATTAGTTCCTTTACTTGGTGTGTTCTTATACTAACCACTGGAAGTCAGCAGACCACAGTTCTTTTTGAGTTCTAGCTGCTACTAGCCAAGCTGTGTGATTCTGAGCAGAATCACTTCTGCCTTCTGGGTCCCCATCTTCTTCCTCTATAAATTGCATGGGTTGAATCAGATATTTCCCAAGCTTCCGTCTAACTCTAATATTCTAGGTCCTTGTATACTATCCTTTTCATTATAGAGGGCTATGCCTGTCAAAGGATTCCATGATGCAACAATATTTGGGACCAAGAGAAAGCCTTGTTCACTGGGGGAAATTCTCATCCTGAATCTTTCAGAAGGTTGTGCTTAAATAAGCTCCACAGCCTGGCTCTCTTATCATCATACAAACACTGAATGGGTTAATACTCTTTCAGCAAAGGCAACTTAAAAAGGCTACAAGAATCTTTCTGAGGTAGGTTCCTAATGACAATCATGCTGCACAGTTGGGAAAATAAGAAGATGGAATGAAATGGTGGCTTCTTTTATATCCTTCTGGGAGCATGGATGGACGCCAGAAAAGCCAGACTGGCATGGAAACAAAATGAGGATTTTATATTTGATCTTAAAGGTAATGGAGAGCTGACAGATTTATCAACTAAGGAGGTGGCATGTTTAGGCTTGTGCTTCAGGAAGTTCAGTTTGACAGATGAGAGAATGGACTAGAGAGAGGAGAGACCAACTATTGAAAATAGTCCAGGCATGAGGTGATGAGGAACTGCTCCAGGGTGGTGGCAATGACAGAAGGAAGGAGGATCAACGCATAAATTACATGTTATGAAGGTGTGAAGGTGGCATTGGCAGGGCTTGCAACTGAGTGAATGGAGGTAGTGAAGAATTGAGGATGACTCCTAGGCTGAAAGCATGATCAACTGGAAGGAAGGAGATGACCTTGGACTGTAATAGGAAAGATAGGAAGAGGGAAAGGCTGACAGAGGGAAGAAAATAAGTTCAGTTTTGGGATATGTTGAGTTTGAAATGTCTATGAGTTGGAATAGCTAGTCACCCAAAACAATATCCAGAAGTACTGAGGGGTCCCCTAGCTATTTGGAGACCTGAGGAAGTGATTGTCGCATAACAAGAGCTGACATTTCTATAGTACTTCCTCATTTACAAAGCACTTTATGATGTTATTTCCTTTGATCCTTATAGCAGCCCTAGGAGACAAGTACCACAGGTATGATGGTTGCCATTTTATATATGAGCCAACAGGCTCAGAGAGGTCAAGATTTGCTCATGGTCACATAGTTAGTAAATGTCATAGGTGAGATTCCAACCCAGGTCTCTCCCGCTTCCAAGTACATTTATCTTTCCCCCTATAACAAGAAAGTTTAAAAAAATAAAATGTGATTAAAGAACAGCTCAGGTATCCTGGATTAACTTTTCAAGCTATTTACCTAATATCGTGATACTTTTCTGAGAGCTATGATGCATCATCTACTTCCTTCTTGGTAAAAGTTCTGAGTGGAGTAGAAACATGAAATAATAGAGATAATTGGAGAAGAAGACTGGGAATACTCTCCAATAGGAGAGATTTTCTGTGATTAAAACCAGCTACTTTCCAGCATATTCCAGAGGGAAGCTCATTATCACATCTGTGGTATATAGCCTTTCAGATGACTCATTTTTGTGTTCATAAACATAGTGTGGGCTCAGATCTTCCCAGCCTCCTCTCACTAACCCTAGAAATATGTAGTGTACAGATGTATAAATTCGCTATTTGGAAGTGCCCCACAACGATTTAGGAAATAGTCTTGTAATAGTAAAAATAATATTTTTAGATTGTTTGAACACTAGGACTTCTCTTTTTCAGTTGTATATACATGACCTGCTGTGTGTAACCTTCACATATATGACTTTTTCCCCTTGGGTCATTTGACCCTAAAGGCCACAAGAGAGATTATGTACTTCCTGTTTCTTTTAGCTAAGGAGCCCTAGGATCCTTGAAATATCTTTATCTTTCTAAAAGCAGTGGACTGTCTGTGAATGTGGTTGGTGGACTGACTGACTAATTCTAGAATCTATTCTTTTCCCTCCCCTTAGCCAGAGGCAAAGTAGGTTGATTAGACAGTCTCATTGCCAGTTCTGGCTGACTGGTAAAAGCATTAAAAAAAAAAAATCCACTTCCTGTAGCCTCACCCAGATCTAGTGTCTAAAACTTTTGGGGAGAAAAGTTACTGGAAAAAAAAAAAGAAAATGCTGACCAAGTATTTGGATGGAATAGAAAGGAGAGCCAAAATATGGAATGAATGGCATTAATTTGCTGAAGTTGCAGCTGAACCTGAAAATTCATTACTGAATCCTGAGCCAAACCAAAGTTTAATTTTTCTTAAAAAAAAAAAAAATGAACGGGTTCAAACTGGAACTAAATCTACCTATATTCCAAACCAGGGCAAAACTGGGACATGATAATATTGACAAACTGAATTGATATTTCATTCATTCAACTGAAATATGTGACTAGAAGAAATCGTAGACAAGTAGAAGTTACTTTGCAAAGTCCTTATCCTTCTTTTAAGTCACTCCAGGTTTGTAATTTTTTAAAAAGACAAATTGTCTTTTTCCTGTCCATTAAAATACAGTCAATTTCATTTTTGGTCGTGTGATTTAGTGCTCACCAAGGTCAACAGCTACCCATCCTTTTTCTGAAGAAAGCGTGCATGATATAGAGGCATCAGGTTTCTATATACTCTATAAATTTTTGACTTTTCATTTCTTTCGCAGGAACCATACTTTCCTATAGATTTATCCTCATCATCTCCTTTCCCCATCTTTGTGCTGAAATGATCATGTATCAAGATATACTTCCTGATTTGGAGGAGTCTTATCATTTTGTAGAATTTGTGTGCCACTGATGGTAAGTAAGCAGCGATTATTTTCATGCTCCTGAAGCCTCGAACAGGGCAGTACCACAAGTGACTCAGGAGATTACTCTGAGTTAGACTTGTCTATCATACTATAATTATGGTGGCTTTTTTGTTTGTTTTGCAAATACTTATATCAGGACTGCAGTAAGCGATTACCAAATGCTCCATAAAATAATATTCCTTATGGCTTTTGTGAGCATGATGAAATCAAATCTGCCAATTCTTTTATTTGACTCTCTAAGGAATACTAATGAGCACCCCTTCAATTTAACTCCAACTTCCTTCTGATTTTTATATTAAGAATGCCAAGATTGAGAACAGCTGGGTGGCTAAGTAGATTGAGAACCAGGCCTAGAGAGAGAGGTCCTGGGTTCAAATTTGGCCTCAGATACTTCCTAGCTGTGTCACCTTGGGTAAGTCACTTAACCCCCTTTGCCCAGCACTTACCACTTTTGTACCTTGGAATCAACATACAGTTTTGATTCTAAGATGGAAGGTAAGGGCTAACAAATAAGAAGAATTGTCAAGATATAATTCAGTTTCTGTCTTATGTCTACTCGTTGGTCATTGGATGAGGATCTCAAATTGAGAGTACCAACAACCAAATGGAAATTTGATAGTGGTCTAAAAACTATAATTGTTAGTATCCTTTGCCCCCTGTTCTGCCCCCCACCCCCACCCTGATCACCACAATTACAGAAGGGGGGTGGCACAGAGAGCTGAGGCTATTTCTATGCGTCTTTGTTTCATGGATTGCCATGGTCAAAAAAATTTCATCAGTAAATGGCTAATTCTATTTAATGTGCCTTTTCTGTAGTTGGTCCTTGGAAAACAGGACCATATTTGAAGGCTTTTTCCTCCAACAGAACCTGCCAGAACTTCTCTGCTGGCATAACTTTCAAGAATACATGGTCACCCTCCATGCCACTTGGAGGGATTTGAATGAGATAAAAAAAAAATCCTTCTGAATTATCATTTGTCTTTCTTTTGAGTCTTCATTTTAGCCAATACCATGCCATTAAAAAAAAATAGTTTGGCTAAAAGATGTAGCCCTTAGGTTCAGGGCAGTTTCCATGATTTTCTTCCATCCCCATATGTAAAGATAACCATCTTTTTTTTTTTTTAAACCCTTACCTTCCATCTTGGAATCAATATTGTATATTGGTTCCAAGGTAGAAGAGTGTAAGGGTAGGCAATGGGGGTTAAGTGACTTGCCCAGGGTCACACAGCTAGGAAGTATCTGAGGCCAGATTTGAACCCAGGACCTTTTGTCTCTAGGCCTGGCTTTCAATCCACTGTGCCTACCCAGCAGCCCCCTTAACCATCTTATCTTGAAAGAAGCTAATGACATTGTGACATTGGATGTTACAATGCCTCTAAACAAAATGGCTGAGTAGTCTAGATATTTTATAAAATACAGTAGAGTAAAAATTTGTTAGCTGTTATCCTTCATACTTGAAGAAGACCAAAATGACATCACTCAGAGTATCTTTTGATTCAGATTTGGATTTAAGTGAGGCAGAGTTGCATGAAGTCATCAGCCTCACTTTCTTTTCCAGTCATCGAAGTTCAGTAGCAAGACAAAAGTCAAGATGACAGGAGGTGGTAGGGATGATAATACATATAGGCTACCTTTCTCACAGGATTATTGTGAGGAAAGTGCTTTGTAATCCTTCTAGTGATACATAAAAATGAGTTATTTTTTCGATGAAAATGATTGTTACAATTATTTGGGCATTTTTCAGTTGTGTCACACGCTTTGTGAGCCAATTTTGAGGTTTTCTTGGCAAAGATAACAGAATGGTTTGCCATTTCCTTCTCCAGCTCATTTTACAGATGAGGAAACTGAGGCAAACATTGTTAAGTGACTAAATTACAGTAACTCGATTGAAATGAGATGGGGAAAGCATTTGAATATACAAAATGCCCCCACAACTCTGAGCCAGCCCAACACTGGACTAGACAAGATCACACCATCTTTTCCATATGATTTGTATGAGAGACTTTATTAAGTACTATGTTAATATCTAAGTGAACTATATGTCCAGAATTACTCTGTTTTAGCAGTCAGTTAATACTGGGGGTAAAGTAAAGAATTGTTATTTTGGCATGATTGGTTCTTGAAGATCCACTGCTTTTGTGATCATCCTTTTCACAGATGCTATCAGTTCTTTAATAATATATTTTAGAATTTTACCAGGCACTGAAATCAAGCTTATTGAGCTATAGCTTCCAGGATCTTTTTTTAAAAAATCATTTTCCCTTCTGCAAATCTTGAGGTATTACTTCTGTTTTCCACAAATGTTCAAAAGTCACTATTGCTGAATCAAAAATTATATCCACCTTTCCTTCTGCATCAGAAGACACAGATCCCTTTTGTGATGTTTTACTCTTTCTGAAACTTTTTTGTTGTAGTTTATTCTGAGCCTTAGTCCTTGTAAGGATTAAAATTGGGGTTTTTGACTCAATAAGAGAGTTACAAAGTAATATTGTGGTCGCTGATTTTAAAATGTTATAGCTTAAGTCAAAATGACTTTTAGCAGCTTTTATTTACAAAGAGGTGGAAAGAGTGAAAGTGGAAAATGTACTTAAAGCAACAGATTCTCAACAAGCCTACCAGCTCTAAGAGTTTCTCCAGTGAAGTGAAGTCGGGTTCAGCACCCAGGCAGGAGGCTTTCTCAGGTCTTGATATCCGGTGGAGTCTTTAGCCAGAAGTCCACCAGCTCAGCCTATTCCAAAGCCAAGGTAGGAATCTCAGCCACTCATCCAGCAAGCCTATGCAAGATGCAGGGAAGCAGAGTCCTCCTTAAGCCCCGCTCACCAACACAGAGAAAACAACTGAATCCTTGGGCTAGCCTTTTTAAAACAGTTTTCTTGATGTTACTTCCTGTCACTCCCCAACTTTATGGGAACCAATCCATGGCATCCCAATTTGCCTAGCACTGCATGGTGAATGGAGGGGAGTGACCTTTGGAGGTGTCATTGACTCTAATAATTGACTTGTGAACTCTTACACTTAATGGTTAAGTAGAGGTGCTTTAAATTCTTAATTTGATTAGCTAAAAATAGACAAAGGGAGAGTTAATCCTATCTTCTCAATCCCCCCTGTGATTCTTTGTGAGTCTAGTCTCCCCAGCGAATCATTTAACATAACTAGCTTCTACCTCTAAAGATCTTCTACCTAAAGGTGCATACATTATTGCACTTTCTAAGAGGAAACTATAATAGTTGGAGATAAGATGGAAATAGGAGAGAACAAAACCAATGTCTGGTAGGCACATTGACAAAAAGCCAATTAGGGGGCAATCCCCTTTGGTGTAAGAGTTTACGTTCAGAATAAATGTGTTCAATCCCCTTCAGTTTGATTCGCTACATCCCAAAGTTTATTCTGGATCTTTTGATGTAGTATAGGTTTCTTTATGGCACTTCAACACTTCATTTTCTTGACTCATGGAGTTAACAAGCTTCTTTTCCTGAAATTTTCTTAAGTTTTTAAATCTTGGGTTTTACAACAATTATACATCCTTTATAAATTTTTCTTATAGGATCATGTTAAATGTGATAGGACCATTATCTAAAAGACTTTCCCCACCACAGGTATCAGACTAGGTTTTTTTTTTTTTTTTTTTCTCTGAAAGATAATAAAGCATCCCTAGTATTGGACTGGCTCAGGTAGCTAAGGCTCAAACTATATTTACCTTGAAGACAGCTTCCTAATGGCCTCTGGCCAGATTGACATGGCTTCTTGGTTACTCAAGGATATAAAAAGGCCCACCCATATGGAATGAGCCCTTCAGACCTGTTGGATATCTTAAGATTTACCACATCCTTCCCTGAAAATGAGACACATTTCTAAATTTCCCATGTAAAAGCCGAGGGGGCTAAGTCTACCCAGGCTAAGAGCTTCTATAAACTTATTGAATAACCTTTCTCTGTCATGACTAAGTAAACTTATTTCTGTTAACCACTGACCTGCTTATGAGTCTCATTCCAATCCCATATGTAACCTTAACTGTCCTGAATCAAGTCTACCCTTCATATATGCTTTTGTATTTATCCTCTACTGTCTGCCTTTGTTTTCATTTTTCTTTCTTTTTCATATGTAGGTTGATAACAGTGATCTCATGAGATATATGTAAAATGCTATGATTATTAATCAAGGAATAGTCACTGAAACTGCATAAACTGAGATTCTAGATGTAATATTTAAAAAATTAACTTGTTTTAAGCTCTGATACTTATAATTTTCAGTACCTCTGGGGTCACTCTGAATAACTTATAGAATCTGACAGTACTAAAGATTTTTTTTGTGCTTCTTAGACCAATCTCTCTTTTTTTGTGCATAAATCTATTTTACAAGCTTCTTGACAAGTAGTTGTCTGACTTCTGTGTGAACGCTCCATGCATCCAAGGGGTATTCACTACATTTCCCAACAACCCATTTCACTTTTGAATAGTTCTTGAAGAAGTACTTTATATCAAAGATAAATTGTTTCTCTAACTTTTATCTACTGGGGCTAGTTCTACCTATGTGTGCTAAACAGAATAAATCCTATTCTGTTTTCACATATGCACCTTGTATTAGAGATTCCTTCTTGGTCTGAGTAAGACTTTGGGATTTGGGGCCACATCCTGGCAAAACCACCTTGGCAGACAAGGTCAACCAGGTTGAGAGTAACCAAGAAATCTTATATCTATCAATGAGTTAGACCCTCAAATTCCCAAGCATGTGAAGACTTTCCAGGTGGAATAGGTGGATGAGAACAATTTATTCCAACTACCTAGAAGGTAGCTGAAACAGGCACTGTGGAATACTTCTAGCTTTGTCAGACATAGAAGATGCCAAGATCATCCAATGCAACCTGATCATTGCCAATAATCCTGATTTTTGTCTTGCTGCCTGAACTTCAATGACTCCAAAAGAGAGAGTGAAGCTAAAGAATTTGTGTGACTCTGCCTCACTTAAATCCAATTCACATGCAAGGTAAGATGTCACCCTGTCATGTTCTTGGTCTTCTTTAAAAATAAAGGGCACAAAAAGGGGGACAGCTGGGTGCATCAGTGGATAGGGAGTCAGACCTAGACACGAGAGATCCTAGTTTCAAATATGGCCTTGGATATATCCTAGTTGTGTGACCCTGGGCAAATCACTTAACCCCAATTGCTTGGCTTTTACCCCTCTTCTACCTTGGAAATGATATTTTTTATTAACTCTAAGATAGGATATGAGTTAAAAAAACAAAAAAGAAGATGAAGGATGATGAACAACCACACTTTGGAAATCTCTTCACTTCTAATATAGGATCTATCAGCACTTGGTACTTCCCAAAAAGTATACCTTGTGAAGATGGGATTGACTCTCCACTTGCCTATTTTTGAATTAATCAACCAAAGTTTGAACACCCCTATTTGGCACTAGGTGGAGGAGTTCTCGAGCCACTCCTTTGATAAGAATTTACATCCTCATAGGATGAGGGGTGGAACTTATAAGCACTGCCCTTCTGAGCAGTGCTAAGACAATTTAAAGACTGCGATTGGGCCCTGTAAAGTGGAGGAAGGGACAGGCAGTGATGTAAAAAAAAGGATTATAAAAGATGATGAACTTCCTGTGCAAGAGGTCTTCATCCTGAATTTTTGGGTTGGAGGATCTTCTCCTTCGTGACTTCCCTTGGGACTTTGGTCTTCAACTTCCCTTGGACCTAGAACTGAGGCTCATGGACTGCTTCTGGTAAGACTGCTCCTGGATCTTCTCCTTTTGGATATTCTCCTGGTGAGGGAAAAGCTGACCTACCTTTCCTGGCTTCTAGAGAGATTAGTTTTGGAGAGGCCTCCCCTTCTTGGAGGAGGCTGCATGGGTTGAACCCTTGCTCAATTCACCACCAAGTCCTCTGGCTGAGGGTTTAACTAGCCCTGTATGGGTTGAGTTGGGGACTGGAGCAACATTTAGGGTGATAAGCTAGACTTCTTACTCTACTCTCTTTCACATTTCTCTACTTTCACTTGTTCCACCTCTTTGTAAATAAAGGTACTGAAAGTCATTTTGACTTGGGCTATATTAATTTTAAAGTTGGCAACCACAGTATTATCTTAGAATTCTCATATATTTAGTCCAACTCATAAAATTTAATTCCTTACAACCTCCACTCTCCTTACATGTGCTCAACCTAACAAGGGTCTAAGTTGTTCTTTAACAAAGTAATGGATATAGAAAAAAATACTCATCCAAGCCCCAAGAAAGTCATCACCTCCTCTCATACAAATGGGTAGCCCTCCAAGGGATATGAAAATATTCATGACTTATAGAAGTGCATTTTGTGAGGCTTCAACAAATGAGGAGGCTGGAGCTTTCTCCACCCTGGTACTCTTCAGTCTTTGCTTGCCCTTTCTTCCCTTAGCAATAATAGGTGAGCAATTCTCTTTGTGAAGCAGATCCTTGCCCTTCTTGATGCATGACATCCTCTAATCAATGAACTCTAGGGATTCTCCATCACTTTTAGGATCAAATACAAAATACTCTGGCATTTAAAATCCTTCATTAACTAGCCCCTCCTAACTTTCCAGTCTTCTTACACTTGTTATCCAATATATATTCCTATATCCAGTGACACTGGTCTCCTTCCTATTCCACAAACAAGACACTCCATCTCACAGATATGAGCATTTTCTCTGCTGTTATCCATGTCTCATCTTTACTTCCTAGCTCCCACTGCCCCCTCTATGCTAAGTACCACCTAAAATTCTATCTTCTACAGGAAGCCTTTACCAATGCTTCTTAATTCTAGTGCCTTTTCTCCATTAATTATCCTTTATGGTTTGCATGAACTTCTTGGCTCTTTTTTTATTCCCAGCTCTTAGCTCAATGCCTGGTACATAGTAGTTGTTTAATAAATAGTCACTGTCTGACTGATTGACTATAGTATAGATTATAACAACCAGTATAACCCTACTTGGAGGTCAACAAGGTAAAGTGAAAAACACGGCAGATTTAGGATCAGATGAACTGAATTCAAGTCTTATCTTGGTCACTTATTACTTGTTTGATATTGGGTGGGCTACTTTAATGGATTTCAATTTTTTCATCTTTCAAAGAGGCTTCTAAGTCTCTTCCAGTTCTAAATCTGTGATCTTATGACTTCCTTTGCTGGCTTCTGACTATGCTATTCTCTTCTATATGGTAATTATTTTGTTTTCCATAGGAAACAGGCTCTCTAAAAGTGTTCAACATGGAAGTGTTCTAGAATATTCTAGTGTTTTTTGCCAAATGTATTATATTTGAAAAATCATACCTTCAAGCTAGAGTGCCTCTATTCTGTTAAAACATTTTTGTAACCTAGATCCTATAGTCTTTGCCCTCTCACTCTTAGGGTCTCTTAGAATTTGAGAAGATTCTTCTTTAACTATTAGAATGAATCCATTTTTCTCCTTAGCTTATGATGAATTCACCTTTTTTTCTCATTTCTCTCTAGTTCCTGGTGGTGTGCCTCTTGCTTGCCTTGGATTTGGGTGTTTGGTGGAATGCTCTTATCCTCTCCTTACTTGTTTGCCTGTACTCCAATTTCCAGTGGGGCACTTGGGCCAACTCATTCAAATTACCCCAGTGCTCCTATGGGAAAGTTCTCTAAAAGGGAGGTAGAGAGGGTGCAGTCACCTGCTTAGGTTACTAGCCAGTGAAGAGGGAAATGTTTGTAGTCTTTGCTACATCTCTGGTAGTCCTTTACATATCTGACAGAATGTCCTTCCAAGTCATCCCTTCTTTACACTAAACACTTCCTAATTCTCTGTGCTTCCTCTTTACAATCCAGCAGTTCTTTGAAAACAATACTTCATCTTTCTTCCTGGCTTTGTACTGGCTACTCCCCTCCCCTGGAATGTTCTGTTCCCCTCACCTTCACCTCTTAAATTCGCTGGTTTCCTTCAAGACTCAAATCAAATCCTAACTTTTACAGGAGATCTTTCCTAGTCTTTCAGTGTTACTGCATTCCCTTCTCAGATTGCCTTCCATTTATTCTATATATCTTCTACATATCTAGTTATTAACAACATCCTGTGTCTTCCATTAGAATGCAAATTTCTTGAGGGCAGGGCCTTTTTTTTTTTAAACATGTCTTTTTTATCTCCAGCATATTAAATGCTTGCTGCTTGATTATTTGACTTACACCAAGACTCATGAAATGGTTTTGAGTTCCTCTGACCTTATTCTCCTCTCCATATATTCCAACTTGCCAATGCCTCTTTTAAAATATAATACTAGAACCTGAACACAGTATTTCCAGATGTGATCTGATTAGCACAGAATATAGAGTAACTATTATTAACTTCCTCATTCTGGACATCATATTTTCGTTAATATAGTCTAAGATCACATTAGCATATTTAGTAGCTTCTTTACTAAAAATGAGTTCATCCTAAACCAAGTTAAAACTTTAGACTCTACTAAATTTTTTAGACTCTGGTCTGAGTCTCTCTGATTTATGGTGAGGGACATCCATTTTGATTAACAGCTCTAAATTAGTTAAGATAATAATATCTACCACATATGGAAAAGAACACTATATTTAACGTAAGAGGACCCAGCTGCATAAACCTGTGCCAAATCAAGACATTCAACCAGCATTGATATTAAGTGCATACCACGGACAAGGCACCATATCAAGGACTGGAGATATAGAAAAAGGCAAAAATTCATCTCTGATCTCAAGGAGTTCATAGTTTAATAGGCTTGACAACACGGCAAATAACTACATATCTATAATACATATGTATATACATACACACACATACACACATATATATACACACATACATACATATAAACCCTTACCTTTGGTCTTGGAGTCAATACTGTGTATTGGCTTCTAGGTGGAAGAGTGGTAAGGGTAGGCAATGGGGGTCAAGTGACTTGCCCAGGGTCACACAGCTGGGAAGTGTCTGAGGGCTCTCAATCCACTGAGCGACCCAGCTGACCCCTATAAAATATATTAATGATAAATTGGCTAAATCTCAGAGGGAAGTCAACTAACATCAAAGGGGATTGAGATAGGTTTCTTGGGGAAAGTTATTACCCTTCTCGGGGTCTGTAAAACGAAGTATAAATCATTAATATTTACGTAAAGATTTGTGTAGATGGCTGAGATGGAAGGATGGATATCCATTCCCATTGGACCATTGGAGATAGAAACCCTTAGGAAGAATTAAGGTACAAAGAATTTGTGAAATTTATTTCCAAGGGTCACTCAGAACTTCTCCTGTCACTAAAATCTGCTCCAGCTAAGGCTCTTTTCTCTTTGTAACGGGGCATCTCCCAAAGCCCCAACACTGATGACAGACAGATCCCTGAACTCCTCGTTCCAGTAAGAAATCAAACCTCACGTTTGTGAGGAAACTACAAATCCCAGCAGGCCAGGCGGCACTCAGCGAGGCTCTCTTTCCTAGTGGGTGGGAGGAGTAACACACACTCCAGGGCGGACTCCGACCCCCAAACATACCACATGCTCCCTCGCCCCTTTCAGGGTTAGGAACTACAGAACCCGACAGGCTAAGCCGGCGGGATCCTCGGCCTCGGCGCCGTATTGCATGCTGGGACTTGTAGTTTCGTTGGGACTGGAGCAAGAGGGTCGGAGGGAGGAACCGGCTTTGGAATCTCAGCTGCTGTCTGAAGTAGGGAGGCGAAGAAGAAAGCCGGCGCGCCTGCGCGGCTTTCTGGGTTCGGTCCGCCGCCGCTGCCGCTCCTGCTCCTGTTCCGTGCCTGTTGGACTCTGGCTGGGAGGGGAGGGAGGGGGGACTCGGGGCGGAACGGATGCTCCCTTGCGTGCGGAGGGAGCTAATAAAGTTTTTGAAGGAGGGGACAGCGTGGGGAATCCATACGGAGGGGCGGGGCTGGGGTGAGAGGGGCCGGAGGCTAAAAGAAGAGAGCCCACGGGACGCCGGCGGGAGGAGCGCCGCCGAGCCTAGCCGAGGCGCCGGCGATCGTCCCTCTCGTCCCCCTCTAGGAGAATCGGCCCGGGACCCCTGGTGAGTGCCGGGGAGCTGGGGACGGCAGCGGCGGCCGTGTTGGTTTCCCCTCCCATCCCCCCCCTCCTCCCCGCGGCTCCCGAGGCAAGGGGCGGGCCCTTCCCGGGACGCGCCGGGGCCCGGGGGAGTGGGGGGAAGGTCGCGGGCGGGGCCACCTCGGGCGGAGCCGCAGCCTCCCGGGCTCGCTCCCCCAGACTCTCCCCTAAAGAAAGCAGCCATCCCTCCATCCCTCCATCCTTCTATCCTTCTATCCCTCCCCAGACTCTTTGAAAAAAGTCCTTTTCTTCTAAAAACAAAACAAAAACTTTGCAACTGCGGTCATCTTGGAGAACTGGGGGAGGGGGGAACTTCACCTGGGTTCTGGGAACTTGTGGTGGTTGTTTTACGTCTGATGTTTTAGTCCGTGTATTTTATTTTATGTCTTTAAGTTCTAAGGACTGCCAAAGAAATCCATGACCCTTCCCCTTTCCTCAAAAATATAAAAATAAATGAAAAGGTTAAATCTCCCTGTTGGAGAAGTTGCAATCTAGGCTCCCCTTGAACAAGATTTGTGGAAGCCAAGCCAAGGGCGGAGAAGCTCCCACAGATAGCTTTTTCTCGCCGCCTTTCAAATCCACCAGCGGCCGCCTTTATTACTACTATTATTATTATTCTGACATCACCTTTCCTAGCAGGCTTCTCTAGGGCTAAAATCGGTGGAAGGGAGGAAAGGGAAAAAAGATTGTTTTCATGGTAGAACTAATATGGGCAAGAAAGTTGGCAAATAATTGCTGGGGAAGAGGACAAAAGTCCTCCCTTCAAGGAAATACTGTTAAGTACTGTATGCTTAATTTTTTTTCTGCTTCATTGACAGAAGGTTTCTGAGGTGTATGGATTCTGGAAGCCCTATTAAGCTCCCAACACCCCCCCCCCCCCACCCCGGTCCTTCATTGACAGAGGGTTTTCCAGGTGTATGAATTCTGGTAGAATCTATTAAGCTTCCCCCTCCCCCCCCCAAATCATTAGGTTCTTGGTGTATGAATTCATTTCGAAAGCGGTCTTAATCCTTTTTTCCCTACTTCATTGACAGAGGGTTCTCCTAGTGTGTAAAAGCTGATGGAAGCTGTTATGCTTTTTATTTCTTTCATTAGTAGAGGTGTTTTAATGCTGGTGGTAGCTATTTTGCTTCCCCCCCCCCCCCCCCAGAGGCAGGGTTCCCTAACTGTATGAATTTTTTTTTTTGGCAGCTTTTTCTTTTTTCTTCCTACCTCATTGACAGAGGGTTCTTATGTGTATGCATGAATGCTGATGGAAGCTGTGCTTTCTCCGGGTGTATGAATTCTGTTGGAAGCTGCATTGTGCTTTTATTTTTCCCACTTCATTGATAAGAGAGTTCTGTAGGTATATGAAATCTGCTGGAAGTTGTATTGTGGTGGAGTAAAACCTGTCCTTGAGTGTAGTAAGCAACCATGAAACTGATTTGAGTGCAGGTAGCCATGAAACTAATTTTAAAACTTTTTTTTTCGTTTTAGAGCATCACATTTGCAGATAAACTTTTCTTAAGTTTGATTGTCCACTAACTGGTCCAAAATGTATGCTATTTCTGTACCATAGAACTAGAAGATACAATTAAATTATCCATTTTTCAGATAAATAGAGATCCAGCAGTCATGTGATTTGCCCAAGGTTGGGCTCTTCCCAAGTGCCCTACTCAGTTCAGGCTCTTTCTATCTAATTGAGATGTGTTGGAATCATCCTCAGTGGTTTGTGGTTTTTTTAAAGCTCTTTTTACCTTTCTAGGTAAATCAAGACAGAAAGGCATGACAGTGAAAGTGACCTTTTCATAGTGGTTGTCTATAGTATTATTTTTGTTATTTGTTGCAAAACCTACAAGATATTTGTACCATGTATTATATAAATGTTGGTAATACTGCTTTTTGATTGAGTATTGGAGCAATCAATTTTTTTGAAAGTAGGGTGGAAGAAAATCTTAAGGAAAATTACTTAGCCTTCTTTGGTTCCCCGCTCCCCTCTCCCCCCCAGTCCAGTATTTTTGGTTAAAACAAAGTTTTTGTATGTGGCAAGTGTTGGAGTAAGTGACTTACTGTGGCATTTGAACAATTGTATTAAATCTTAAAACTAGTCAGTCAAATGTTTTTTGTTTGGTTCTCTAGAAAGGGTACTAGAACTGGAGTTGAGAGGACCTGGGCTTAAATCTGAAACTTTCTAACCTACATGTGTAACTTTTGGCAAATCACTCAAACGATCCTCAGTTACCAAATGTGAGGGAAGGAGTTAACTTCTTCACTCCCCTAGGCCTCTACTAGCTTTACATCTGTGATCCTTAAATACAATTTTTTGCATACTTTTTCTGTTTGTACATCATTACATTGAAACTCACTGTAAGCTTGAAGTAAGCATTACATGATTGGGAGAAAAAAATAATTTTCAAAATGTTTTCTTTTCAGTTTTAACTTAGTTTCAAACTGAGTGTCCTTGGAAAAGGATATCTTAAATAATATTGACCTTTAAGCATTACTTTCCATACACTAGCAAGACTGAAGCATTGATAGCAAGAATGAAATGCATTCAGCTGAGATTGTTTCACCAAATATAGTCAGGGCTTTTCTTTACTTCCTAACTTGCTTCATTATTTCTAGTTCAGTTCACTTTTGGAATACTGTCAGTCAGCTAGCATTTATTAAACATGTGAGTACTATGTGCTGGGGATATGAATATAAAGAATGAAACCAATAAATTTAAACATTAAAATGTGTTGTCTCTTTTAGTAGAATTTTGGATGATAAACATTTTGTTCATCTATCATGCTGTCTGCCCCCCAAATATTTCCATTGGCCAGTTTTTGGTAGGCAGTTTGTATGTTGTATGAAGTTGCTCTTTCATATACTAAAGTTTTAAAGAATGTACACACACATGTAAAACGCATTTTGCAGAATTAGTGCTTTATAGCTGCTTTAGAAAAAAAATTGAATAATGAATGTGTCTTTTTTTTAGTGATTTTGGGATACTGAAATTAGAGGAGGTATCTAAAATTAAAGCAGGTTAGTTCTGTATGACTTGGCTTTTCTCTTATGCAATAGTTTATCAACCAGAATAAGAAAGACAGTAAAACAGGATAGCGATACAATTGTTAGGAAACTCCCATGAGCTCATAATCCGGAAGGACCTTTTTAGAAGTGCTTAAGGATGTTAGGGATATAGCATCATGTTATTTATTTATTTATTTTTGGGGCAAAGATAGCTATGTATCAAGTGCTTTTTGGGAACATAAAGAATCGATTTTAAGACCATTGAAAGTTCTTAGGACATTATCAAGAAAAAACTAAACATTTAAAAAGGTTATTGAGTCATATTATATTCTAGAGTTGTTTAAGAGCAGCTCCTGTCCATTCTTGAAAGCATTATATTATAAATCTGACAAATAGTAAAATACTGATAATTTCACAATTGTTTTGACATGGGATACTTTATGATACAGAATGGCTTTACAAATTATGATAATATACTTAATTATTAGTATAATATAAGAGACCATGATATTTGAGTGCTTTGTTTGGAACTAAATAAATCCTTATACTTGTTCATGCCTTAATTCTCATTTGAAATCAGGCAAGAAAAGTGGTGTTTAGATTATAGCAATTATTCTAGTGTTAGTCACCATGATCTCTATTATATAGTACCAACTAAAGTGTTTGGAATTTTTGATCATATTGCAGTTTTTTTAAGGAATTAAATTTGTATACATGAATATGAGATTGTTGATAATCCTAATTATTAAAATATATTTTTGAATCCCTCGATTTATTTCTACTGAGATTGTTTCCTAGATAAAATAAGTAATTGCTTCAGCATATTTGTAATTAGGTATATATATATTACATTTTTCCTTAGTGATAATTACATGTACCATTTGGAAGTATGTGAAACTGAATATGAAATGTGTTTGAGATAATAGAAATAGTATTTGTCAGGTAATTGACTTAGCTTTAATATGTATGTGATGCTTAATTATTTTTAGAAACATAAAAATATGAATGGGATATTTTCTTTGAAAAATAAGACCTTCCTGTTGGGTTTAGTTAGAGCCAACAGGAATCTGTTACTCTAATGAAAGGAAGGAAACTTTTTTTAAAAACTGCCTTAACCCAAAGTATTCTTTCCTCCCTTAAAGATGCAGTGTGATATAGAATGTATGGGTATTTTAACTTCTAGAAGGAAATATATAAACACATTTTCTTTTAAAAACAGGCACTTTAAGAAATCTTTTGTTTAGTTCTGAGTTGCTTTGATTTAAAAACTTAATTTGCCAAAGATGAGTTCTACTTTTAACCAAAAAAAAAAAATAAAATAAATTGATGACTCCCCTATTGACAGTTATACTGTTAATATATTTTGAAAAAACATAATTACGAAAAAGCTATGGTGAATTCATTAAATATTTTAAAATGAAATTCTTAATTCATCACAGCATTTGCCTGCTTTTTTAAAAAAAGCAATATTTTGTATGTGTGAAACAGTATTAGTCTACAGAAGGAATATTTGCTTAATTATCATACTGAGTTATTTAATGAGATGTCCCATGTAATAAATCTGCACCCCACAATCTATGACCTACAAATTGGGAACTAGCACAAATTGGGCACTGTCTTTGGATTGGAACTTTTGTTGAATATGAAGAAAGCCTGAAACTTTTGGGAAGTAGCAATTGTTTTAAGTAAATGTGAAACTAGTATTTTAAATACTATAAAACTTGGAGGGTATTAGTTATTTTTAACAATTGAACTTTACTGAAAGCAAAACACAAAGTCTTTCATTTTAATCCCTATGGATTGAGATCTTTTTCTGATGCTATACTTTTCTTTCCCCTTTTAAATGCTCTGTTGGCATTTTCTTTTAGTTAATTTAATATATCTAGTGATGCCTTTAGGGCTTATGGGGCACTGGGTGCCTTTCACCTCCAGGTTTAATGACCCTAGAATACTGCCTTTTGGGGAGTTACCTATTCTTCTCCTCCACCCCACCCCCAGCCCCTCCAACCCCCACTCCCTCAATTACTTCATTGCCTATGGTAGTAGATTGTATAGCCACATCTCCTTGACTACTTTTAATCTGTAGTAGATTTAAGAACTGAAAACCAGTAACAATAATTTATGTTCTGCATCATGGTTTTCTAAGAGCTTCCTCACAACAGTCCTGTGAGTTGGTATAGTTAGTTTAAGCATTATCATTTCCATTTTACAGAAACCAAAGCTCAGAGAGCTTATGTGACTTGCTTGTGGTCATACGATTGGTGTCTGTCAATTCTGGGATTTAGATCCAGCTTCTAAGATTCGCTACTGCTACTGCTTTGTGTCCTACATGCTGCTACCTGTCAAGCTTGAGTTGTTTTTAAAGCTACAAATAAATAACTTTGTCAGGGATCTTTGAAGAGTAAAAGCACAGGAACCTTAGTATATGGACTTTGACACATTCATTTTTTTCTGCTTAAGAGTTCTTTTTTTTTTTTTTTTATTAATTCCTATTTCTGAATTGGTGTTCCATATAAATGAGAGTATTACTTTGGATAGAAGAGCTATTTCTGTACAAGTTTCATATCTCCCTCTCTCCCTCCACCCCTTTTCTCTTTTTCTCTCTCCTTTAATTCATTTGCCCTTTCACTGTTTAGTTTAAACAGTATTTGGATGAAAGAAGTCCTGATAATTTTTGTGTGGCAGCTGTGACTGTGTATGGCCTTTAAAATCAGGGATCTCATAGATGTTGAGATGGAAGAGAATCTTGGAGATTATCTAATTCAAGCTTCATCTCCTTGTTTTATAGTTAAGGAAACTGAAGCCCAGAGAGGTTAAGACTTATCTTGTTCAAGGTCATAGACCGAGTGCAGAGTCAGGATTTAAACCCTGGTTCTGTAAAATTAAAGTCCTTATGGTCTTTTATCTTTTAGTTGGACATCATCAATCAGGAATAGCATATAATTATCCATGACAATAAATAAGAACTTTTAAGAACATAATAAAATGGTGAATCAACTTCTTCACTAACAATTTTGATTTAAAAGGTTTATATTAACCTTGCTTCTTCAGAAAAAGATCCCTTCTTCTTAGCTACATTAAGATTTCCTCCCTCTTTTTAAAATTTTTCATCATTATTCCAGATATTTACATAACCAAAAAAAAACAAGCATTTTCATGTATAAAGAAAAAAGAAAGTATTACACGAATGGAATTACAAATCATCTTATATGTTTAACTTAATTTTTATTCATATCTATGTAATAGATCTCTTCCATAAGGGTCCCAACCACTCCCTATCCTTCCTATATCACATGGATTTTGTCAGAGAAGCCAACATATTCATATCTATTAAGTCTTTCTTGTTTTATCTTTCTCTTCACTTTCCGGGGGTAACGTTTTCAGTTTATTTTTCCAATATTCTGTGGCTGTGTATATTGTTCCCCTGGTTCTACTCATTTCACTGTTCATTATCTCATATAATTCTTTTCAGGTTTTTAAAAAAAATCAGTCTCTTTATTGTTTCTTATGGCACAGTAGTATTCTGTCACAATCATATACCATAGTTTGTTTAGCCATTCCTCAATTTGGTAAAATGACAATCATGTTTGAGCTATAGAAACTTCTGCAGAATTCTGCTGTGCTTTGCTGTTTTTTGTCAGAAACTCCTTCTATAGATGTTCGAAGTATAACATTGATATATCCCATCCTTTATGACCGACACCATTTAATCCAGGGGACTCATTTGGGAAATTCTTCGAGAAACTGGAGTAAATCTAGAGGAGAGTAATTAGCTTGGTGAGGGGTCCCAAGAGCATGTCAGAGGATGATTGAAAGAACTTGAGGTGTAGACAAGGAAGATAGGTTGAGGGTAGGAGGGATATCATAGCAGTCTTAATGCAGTCGGAAGGACTGTCATGTGGAAAGGGGGTGAGTTATGCTATTTTGGGTCCTCATGAGTAGAACTTAGAACAATAGATACAAGTTATATAGAAAGGCAAATTTTGCCTTTGCCTCGTATGGGAAAAATTGAGCTTTTAAAAGATGGAATGTGGCTGCTTTGAGGCAGTAGTTTCCCAACTATTGGGGAATTTTTATGTCTGGGACCTCTGGAGTATCTTTTAGTTCTTCGATTCTGCATTTTATGTGTTTATTTACCACAAATCGTTATAAGTCATCATGGTATAGGCATGTTTCCATTTCTAGTCTCCAGACATGACTTAAGGATCCACTATATCTGAATTGTAGATTTCCTATACTTACAGATGGGTTTACAAATTTCCTTTTCTTTTCCCATGGATACTGCTCCAGAGTAAGGAAGTAAGCTGGCCTGGTCTGTAGGTTTGATGTGATGGGCTTCTCTGTAGGCTGTGTAACCCAACAGTTATCTCCTTTTTCCGTTTTTGGGAATTGTACACATGCAGTGTTCTCACTCTTCTCTGCTTTTCTCTCAGCCCATTCAAGCTTTTCAGGCTCTTTCTTTCACATAAACATGTACATCTTTCTTTTCTTCTTCCTTCATAGAACCTGAATTAGAAGGAGCCTCAGAGACCAACAGGTATAATTTGTACTTTAGAAAATGTTTAAAGAATTGTCATAAGTCAACGAAATAATTATTTATTAAAATACCTACTGTATGCCCCAGGGACTGTGCCTGAAGATGGAGGATACAAAGACTAAACAAAACAATGCTTGCCTTTAAAAGGAACTTATATTCTACCTAGGCAAGTAGCATGTACATATAAGTGGCTACAAAATATATGCAAAGTACCTACCAGGTGACTTGGGATGGGAGACTGTCAGGAAAAGCCTCTTTAGGAGATGGAACTTGCACTTTTTGCAAAGTCATGGATATGAGAGGTGAAATGATCCTGTACTATAGGGGAGTACCGGGTAATAAATCTGGAAACATATGTGATCCTAGAAACAGTGACCCAGCTGTGAAACTTCTTGAGAGGGGAGTGGCATAGTTATCATACCTGGGCTTTAGGAATATCGCTTTGGCAGCCATGGGAAGAGGGAGGATTAGTAAGGGAAGAGTCTAATTAGGAGGGTATTGAACTCATCAGATCAGAGATGATGACAGCCTGAACTAAAGTGGGACAGTAGATATAGGAGTAGGGAAAGGGGAAGAGATTTGAGAGATATGGAGGTAGAATGGACAAAACTTGACAACTGATTGGATTGGGAAATTGGGAGATGAGTGAGAGATGAGGAGTTGGAATTGAAGCCAGGTTGTAAATTTGAGTGATTACAGAATGTTGTCCTTGATTGAAGTGGGGAAGTTAGGAGATGGATTTTGGATGAAAGAAAAATTGTTCTCTTTTGGCTATATTGAGTTTATGTTAAAGGAGAAACCCATTACCTTGGAAGGAAGACTTTTCCCTTTTGGGTAATTGTAATTTCATTCTTGGGATCCACTTACTAAAGGTAGAGATTCCTGCTATGATTACTAGCTTCTCTTTGAGGTCTGTGGCTTATTACATGTTTGTATTCCGCAGAGAACTGAATATAGAATGAGTACTCCCTAAATTTGCTTATTGTCTTAGTACAGTATTGCAAAAGAACATAGATGAATGCAGCCAGTAGAATGAAATATAGGCCAGTTTGGATGAAATGAAAATAGTGTTAATGAGGGAACTGTGTAAGATGTCTCAAAAAATTAACTTAGATTGTGAAGACCTTTTATTGCCAAATTAGAGGATTTATATTTTATCCTAAATGCAGTATCTATCAGAAGCCAATGAAGATGAGTTTAGTTTTAGCTTTGTTGAGTTTGAAATGCCTATGGGATAGCAAGGTGGAGATGCTCAGCAGGTGGTTGGAGAAGTTGGACTAGAGCTCATGAGTGAGATGAGTAGATGTGTAGGTTGATTTGAGATTCTTCTGCATAGTGATGGTAGTTGAATTCATAGGGACCATGAGATATTGAGAAAAATAAAAACTGGAGGAAAAAGCCCCATTGGATTTAGTAAGTCTTGTGGTGCTTTGCAAGATATACTACTAAGTGAATGGGAGGTGAGGGTGGATAATATAGAAAACTTTTTCTAGGATTTTGGCTATGAAAAGTAGAAGAGATAGAATATACTTGTATTATAAAACCAGGAATCTAAAGTGCCATTTGTTGTTTTTCATAGAAATGTATTAGATATATTTTTCTTCTGATAGAAAGTGATATTTGATAATTTCTCTTTTGATAATTTGTTTATAAATATTTCCTTAAAGCAGTTAAGTAAGTTGCTATATTTACACACAAAGTTTTTATATAGAAAAACAAGATAATTTTTCGACTTGCAAATGTAAGAGTTGATCCTATTTGAACTAAAGCAATTTTGGTAACCAAATCAAACTTTTGAATTCAGTTAAACAAATATTCAGACACCTGTAAGGTACTGTTGTCCTAGTTGGTTTGATGGACAGAAGTATGAGAAAGATAAAGTCTTTGCCCTCAAGGATCTTATTAGGGGAGATAAGATGAATACATATATGTATTACAAGGAGGAATATAGTGACTGGCAGTGGAGAGTAATGACAAAGTGATATTCCTAAGAGAGAGGTGGCCTTAGAGCTGGGCATTAAAGGATGAGTTTTAATTTAGTGGGCAGAAATGGAGCAAAGGAGAATAGGCCATACTCAAAGTAGAGAGATCTACAGAAGTAGACTAGATACTACATATAAGTTGTTTTTTCTTATAGAATAATAGTGAATGATAAAGCCATTTGATCCTACTTGAACTAAACAATAAAAGCTTTTGAGCTATTTTTTGGTTGCTAAATACAAAGACAGAAGCCCAACAGTCCTTATTTTTAAAAAAAACTTTTATTTTAATGGAGGAGACATGTACTGTAAAATATATACCAAAACACATATGAAGAAGATAACAGGGTAAATTTGGAGGGGAAGGTGTTTCCTGGGGAAAGGGAGGAAATAGGAGCCTTCTAGATCATCTAGTTCAGTGCCCTTATTTTTCATATCATCCCAGAGAACTAAAGTGACTTTTGTAATTTATAGCTGGCACATGGCAAACCCAGCCTCCCAAATCCTAGCCTTTTGCTTTCTTCATCATATCATACTGTCTCTTGAATATGTGTTAGTAAAGAGATTGGCCTTACTGGATTTATATTGCAGGACGGAGGGAAATAAGCTTCATCGTAAATGGGGGATCACTTTGCAGAGCAATATAAATGCCATTGAAACGGTTGGTCCAATGTAGGTAGCTGTTGTATGTCTTGAGCAGGAGGGTGATATTTGTCATTAATTTGCCATGTTATATTGTTTAAGCAACGTACTTTATCTCTTCAGGCTTGTTTCCTACTCTGTAAAATGAGAGGATTGTACTAGATCTATGCTCTAGCATTCCTTAAGCATGAAATGAAAGCAGTGTTTTAGGAAGCTAAACAGGCAGTAGTCTCTTAAGTACAGAACACCATCCTTATCTATGATGGGATTAGGGTGGTAGGCAGTTTTAGAGGGAAGGGACAATTGGAGAAACATAAAATGGTAATCATTAAGACTCTGTGATCATATGTAAAGGATAAAGTAGAGGAGGCAGATATGAGAGTCTCAAGGTTTTAATTTTAAGCCCATTGGGCTTGGAAATAGGTATGCCTTTGATAAAAAGCCATTATTAGAGAGTGACATTAATTTGTGTTTCCTTATTCTTGTGTTATCCAGTACATACAAAAGACATGTTTCTTTTACTCCAGTTTACCACCTTGTAAAGTGAATAATAGTAACTTTCTTATTTGTTTAATTATTTGCAGAGAGAGGATTTAGGTAATTTGTCTCCCTTATCCTTTCTGGAATCTGTCTTGCCCTATTTGATCTGAGTGGACTTTAAAACTGGTTCTATGAACAGAGGGAAGTGAATCTTGATACTCAGTAGTAAAAGTAGCTGAATTTTTGTGATATATTGTGTTCTTTGGAGTTTGTGAATTGTTTATGAATGAAAGGGACAGTAGTAATTATTTTTCAGAATGCAGTAAAATTTTGATTGTTGAATGTAAATTTGATGAAAAAAATTGAATTCTGCCCCTGTGAGTTTGGCGAAGTTGAAAAGTCGTGAGAGACATTGTGGTACAGGGGAAAGAGTGTTGGATTTGGAATCAGGGAATCTGTTTCAGCCTCTTGGCTACCAGTGTGAAGTTTATTGCTGAAATTGTTGAGTGTATTGTTAGACTGTAAGCTCCATAAGGGTAAGGACTGTCTTTCTTGCTTTTATTTGTTTCTCCAGCTGTAGTCCAGTGCCTGCTATATAGAAAGGAAATGCTTTTTCCATCTATCTTTCTCTCCATTAAAAACTGAGAGAAATTTTAAAAGCAAATAAATTCTACAACGAATAAATATAGTCAAGCAAAGTGGATCCTCACAATGCCTGTTCCCAAAAAATGTGCAATATCTTGTTTTCCATCTCTTCTCTGTTAGGAGCTAGATAATGTGCTTTGTGATAGGTCTCCTGGAGTGGGTAGGTCAATGCATTTTTTCAAAGTCGTTTTTCTTTATAATATTGTTGCCTTTGTATAAATTATTCTGCTAGTTCTTATTTCACTCTGATGTAGTTTATGCTACCCAGACTTAAAAATATTTTTTGATATTTGCTAATGACTTATTACAATAATATTTCATATGGTATAATTTGTTGAGGCATTCCCCAATAGATTCTGATTCTTTACTTTTCTTTAATCCCTCCTTTTAATTTCTCCTTCAGGAAAAGGAAGTTTGTGATTATTCCCTCCCTTGTCTAGTTTAATGAATTTCTATAACAAACTGTTATAGAAGATCTGTGTAAATCTTTCCTTTGTCTATTGCAGATAAGAGTGAGCTTCATTTGAGAACCACTACCCACAGGCTTTCCTCCTCCACATTTGTTTACACTTCTTACCTGCCCCATTTAAGAGAAATGTCCAGTTTCATCCTCTTCTTTTCCTCCTTGAGTACCTTATTTTAATTCTTTTTCTTTTCCCTCTTATAGCCCTAAGAATAAAAACTGCCTTGCCCTCAGGATCTCTGTCTTTCTTTTTTTTTCTTTTTATAAATATAACACTCTCCATTTTCTTTTAAGATATTGAGGTTCTCAAGTGACACTTTTTTTGTTTTATTAAAATGTTAGCAACAAATTGCATGGAACCCTTTTCAATTACTCAAAAACCTTTATAAGTTTCTCTTGACTCATTTGCTTGTATTTTATATTCCTAGTCTGTGCTGGTCTTTTCATCAAAAATGTCTGAAAATCCTGTATTCCATTCAAAACTTTTTTCCCCCCTCTTATCTTTATTTATTAAAAAAAAAAATCCTTACCTTCTGTCTTGGAGCCAATATTGGCTCCAAGACAGAAGAGCAGTAAGGGCTAGGCAATGGGGGTTAAGTGACTTGCCCAGGGTCACACAGCTAGGAAGTGTCTGAGACCAGATTTGAACCTAGGACTTCCCCGTCTCTAGGCCTGGCTCTCAATCCACTGAGCTGCCCAGCTGCCCCCCTTTTCTCTCTTATAAGATTTCTAATGTTGTATTCTAAGAGTTCCTCTTAGTAGAAGCTTCCAGATCTTGTGATTCATTAAATTGTGAGCGCCTTGAGGGCAGGGACTATGCCCTGGCACATAGTAGGCGCTTAATAAATGCCCACTGATTCTAGTTTCTTGGTACTAGAAATCCTTCTTTTTAGGTATTTTTTTCTTTGATATGGTCACTACAGTGCTTAGCTTAGTATACCTAGTAAGAGCTTAAAATACAGCGATGACAAACCTATGACATGCGTGCCAGCACTGACACACATAACCATTTTCTATGACACACGGCCACATACAGAGAAGTATGGGGGGCCACATGCAGAGGGTGAAACATTTGCTATAGTGTAGTGTAGACACTCTGTGCACTATAGATGACAATTCTACCTATATTAATTTACCTATTTTGGTTTATTAAATAGTTATATATTACAATTATACATTTTTGTTATTTAAACTATAAACATATTGAAATTATGGTTTTTTCTCAAAGTGACACACCACCAGAGTTATGCTTGTTTTTTTGGCGAATTTTGACACACCAAGCTCAAAAGGTTGCCCATCACTGGCTTAATAAATATTTGTTGATTGACTCTGGATTTTGACTATTGACATTCCTGGTCAGTCAGGCAATAAAGCATTTATTATGCACTTCCTGTGTAGGAGGCACATAGTGCTCAGAGGATACAAAGAAAGGCAAGAAACAGCTCCTCTTAAGGAACCAGGAATAGAAGATCACATCCTGACAGCTGCATACAGACAAGATCAATCCAGGATACACTGGGGGCAGTCTTAGAGAGAAGACACTGATAATAAAAACTAACATTTAGATAGGGTTTACTGTGTGCCAGGCACAGTGGTAAGTGCTTTTCAATCTTAGTGCTATCATTTCCCCCATTTTACAGGTGAGGAAACAGAGGCAAACAGGTTAAGTGACTGAACAAGAGTCTCAGAACTTGTATCTTCGGTTGAATTTGCGCTCTGTTCTTTCTGACTTTAGGTACTCACTCTCAATCCAATGCTGCCTAGCAGCCCCATAAGATTAAGGAGTCTGGGAAAGGTTTCTTACCAGAGATGAGAATTAAAGGTAATAAAGGAAGCCTGGAGAGAGAGATGAGGTGGGAGAGCATTATGAGTGAAAATACTTGGCATCTGGGTTGTATCCTGTGTGAAAAACAGCAGGTAGGCCAGTATGCCTGTATTACAGAGGATGTTGAGAGGAGAAAGGTAGAAGACTGTAGGTGGTGGAGGGCTGGAAGGGAGCATGTTGTGAAGGACTTTTGAAGCCAAACAGGTTCTTATATTTGATCTTTGAGATAATAGGGAGTTGTTGAAATTTTTCAGCAGAGAGGTAACTTGCTCTCAGTTTAAGGAAGATCAGTTTGAGAGTCGAGTAGACTTGATATTGGACTGAAATGTGAGATGAGGCAGAAAGAAAAACCAAAAGTTTATGTAGTAGTCTATGTATGAAATGATGAGGACCTAAACCACAATGATGGCTGTGTTAGTGGAGAAGAAGGAAGTGTTTACCAGAGATGTGAAGGAAGTACAATCTGTAAGACTTGATAATGATTGAATATAGGGAGTGAGTAAAGAGTTTAGGCACTTTTCCTTGGTGTTGTGAAGATAGAATTAACTTTCCCTTTGTCTATTTTTAGGTTAATCAAATCAAGAATTTAAAGTACCTCTGCTTAATAGCTAGCTATCCATTAGGTAAGAGAGGTCACAAATCACTTACTAGTTCACATCCCCTTGGGCAGTGCTAGGCAAATTGAAAGACTGCAATTGGTTCCTGTGAAGAGGGGTAGAGACAGGAAATAATGTGGAGTAATGGGGTATAAAAGAAGAGACCAACATGGTCTGGTCTCTTTGCTTCCTTGGTTTTGGAGAGGTTGGTTCCTTGGATTCCACATTGGTAAGTAGAACTGAAGTGACACACTTTTCCTTGGAGTCATTCTGCGTTGGTGGAACTCTGGCTGAAGACACCCCCAGGACTTCTGGCTGAGGACTATTGGGGGATCCACTTGGAGATTGAGACTTAGGGAAGCCCCTGTGGGGGTTGCGGGGGGTTGTTGGTGAGCGGGTGGGGGGGGGTTAGCCAGACTTCATTGGAACAGCACTTGGGGCTGGTAGGCTAGACCAGGTTTTGTCTCCTTCCTATATTTCCCACTTTCACTATCTCTACCTTGTTGTAAATAAAAGCTGCTAACAGTCATTTTGACTTAGGGGATAATATTTTATAAATGGTGACCACTTTTATGTCTTATTGAATCAGAACCTAAATTTAATTGTTAAAGTATGTATATGTATGCTTGTGTTTAAGGGGCAGGATCAATGGGTTCCATTTTCACTTAGTCCTTAGACATGGCAGTTTTTGTTTATAATTTCTTACAATCTAGTGTTTTAGCTTTAAAAAAAAAATCTTGGTTTCAGGAAATCCAGTAGTACATGCATTCTTTATCTTTTACCTGTTTTCCATGTCAATTGTTTTTTGATATCAAAAGCTTTTTGTTGGGTGATTGGTCCTACTTTATCCCATCCTTGCTCCCTTAGGTTCTTGCATTGACCTCCATTTCCTGAGATTAGGCCCACATAGATCTTCGAAGGTTCGAGGGTCCTGGATTTCTATGGTATCTTCAGATAGAGAATTAAGGACCTCAGAACCCCATTGTTGACTGTGTTCTGTCTGAGTGCTGCTACAACAGTGTTACTCTGGCTTTTGCCATCCTCCAGAGTTTCCGGGGTCCCCCCATTCTGCACTGTTTGACCTCCCTGAGACACAAAGACCTATATAATCAGACCACAGGTCTGTTGCTGGTTGTAGTAGACAGTTGAGCTTGTTTGCTTACCCTGTTAGTCCCCCTTTTCTATTGCTTTCTGCTTTGGAGACAATACTTATTTAAATTTTTGATCATTATTTTTTCTGGTGAAAATTTCAGGTTTTAGCTGAAGTAGACATGCAGGAGCTAGGCAGGCTGCCTTGGTTCATGAAGCCACTCTGGCCAGAAGTTCAGATGATTGACTTATTTTTACTACCTGGGTTTAAAAAAAATTGCAGAGGGGGCAAAATTTGTGATTAATTTTACAATATTATAGTTTTATGCTTATTCAAGATTCCGGTGTTCAGCAAATATTTATTAACTTCTTACTATGTTTAAGGCTGACATAAATAGCTATTTGCAACTGTTAGTAAAAATTGGTTAGGGAAATAGTGAATATAGATTTTATGTACTTAACATTTGTGTTATTATTTTTTCAGTTGGCAAAGCAGTAGACAGGTAAAATATTTGAGTAGGCATTGAATCATAGAATTTTAGAGCTGAAAAAGAATGTAGATTTATTTGTTTTTTACTTTTGAGGTCTTATTTGCAAGGCCTGGTTAGTTTATTTTTCTTTTTTTCCCTTAAGAACTCTTAAAAAAATTCTGAACTGAAACACCAGATGAAATGAGCATTTTGATGTACATGGAATAGGAAAAAGAGTATTGTACATGAAAGTGATTCTCTTTTATGTACAGCTTGCTTTTTTTTAAGGTATAGAATAAATTCATTGTAACTTTTCGAGCAGTTCTGGTAGGATGTGATTCTTTTTGGCCTTTTTTCTTTTGCATTAAAAATAATTTCAATGATCTTGCTTAGTTTATTTGAAAACTGTTCATCTGATTTTTAAACACTGGAAGAAATACTGAGTTTAAAATTTTTTTTTAAAATGCATATTCTTAGGAAGTAGTTAGGACTTAGAATAAGTTATAAAAAAGTGAGATGACTCTACATATGAGGATCACATTTAACAGTCTCACCTATGTAGAACCTGGCTTATAATTGGAAGTAAGACAAGAAAGTTCTTTGAATAGCAAAAATACATCTTTCAAATAAAATATAAAGTTCATTCATTTTACTAAAAGGAAAGGCTAATTTTTTTCTTAATTTATACACAGTTCTAAAAATCTTAGTTATTTGATTTCTAGGCCTTTCTAATTTAACATTTCTTTGAGATAAAGTAAGACCAACCATAGTCTATTCTATTCTACTCTATTCTGTATCGATTTTTCTCTCTATTCACACTCCACAAACATCTCCACTGCCACCATCTAATTCATTCTTCATACTGCTTCCTAAACTGGAATGGTTTTATTTGTGATGTAAGTGTTGAGGAGGAGGTAGATGGGAGAGCTATTGTAGAGGAAAAGTTGACGAAACCTGGCAACTGATGGAAGATGGTGATGGTGAATGAGAAGGAAGAGTTGATGATGTCTCCAAGGTTTTGAATTTAGTTGACTGGAATAATGCTCTTACTTTGGACAAAAACAAGGACATTAGGAAGATAGAGATAGACACGGGAATTAACGTGCTTTTGGACATGTCGAGCTCAATATACCTGTGGGACAGCCATTTGGAGATATGGTACTGAAGCTTACGAGGAAGCTGAGTGCTGGAAATGAAGATTAGAGAGCCAATTACATAAAGCTGGTTGTGACAAGAGGAACTGATAAGATTGCTAAGAGAGAAAAAGGTATAGGGCAAAAATAGAAGGCCCAGGACACATCCCTGCAGCATACTCATATATAGGGAATGTGATGTGGATGAAGAACAACTGGAAGATGAGGGAAATTAATACTTGGCCCCCGAGATCTGATTTAGCTCAAAGTCTTAAGAATTTATGATTCTGCAGTGAAGACTGAAAAGGATTAGCTCGGTAGGTTGTAAAAGAACCATGACACACTTCCCAGCTGTGTGATCCTGGGCAAGTCACTTGATCTCCATTGCCTACCCTTACCACTCTTCTAACTAGGAGGTTTAAACTAGGGTTTAAAATAAAAAAAAAAAAAAAGAACCATGACAAAGCAGTGTTAGGAAAACCCAAGGAGGAGAGAGAGAAAAGGTCATTAGATTTTGCAACGAAAAGATCATCAGTGTGACTTTAGAAAGAGCAGTTTCAATTGAGTGGGGTGGGGGAAGCCAGACTACCAGGGGCTGAGAAATTAGTGGGAGGTGAGAAGGTGGAGGCATTGGGTTTAGATAGCTTTTTCTAGGAATTTGGCTGTGAAAGAGCAGTGACCATAGGGTTAAGCAAAGATTTTAAGTTTGAAAAATATGGTCACATTTATAGGCAGCATGCAAAGAAGCCAGTGGTTAAGAAAATATTGACTCTACAAAGGAGGAAAATGATGATTGAAGAAGAGTTCTCAGGAGGAGACTAGATAAAGGGCACATTTGGGGGGGGGGAGGGGTTTGACAAGAAAATAGACTACCCATTCATCTGAAAATATAACCAAGGAGAGAATTAAAGTGTGATGCCTAGTTGATTTCTGTGGAGAATTGAGAAGAGGGAGGTGGCCTCCAATTTTTTTCAGTGAAGTATGAGGTCTTCTGGGTAGCCCCACCTCAACAGACCTTTTCTTTATCAATCTATTCCAGAGTTGTCCCATATTTCTCCTCCTTTTGCTGCCAAATTCCCTTAAGAAAACTGTCTGTAGTCAATGCCTTTACTTCTTGCTCTTCTTAACTCTACTCTGACTTTGTACCTCTTTATTCAATTGAAATGATTCTCTCCAAATCTAATGGCCTTTTCTCTATCCTCTTGACCTCTTGGTAGCCTATCACATTGTTGATCACCTTCTGATTCCCCATTTCACTTTCCTTTGTTGGATTTTCTTCCAGGTTGTCTTCCTACTGTAGGTACCCCACTAGGCTCTGTCCTGGGCCCTCCCCTGCCCTCCTCCTCAGGTCTTCCAGACTCTCTGCAGCCTACATTGCATCATCTAGCCCCCTAGGTGCATTTCTTTGCATTTTCTCTGGCGGTCCCCAAGGCCTTAAATTCTCTCCCTCCTCATCTGCATCTCATCTACAGGTTCCTCTGCCTTTTTTCAAGTCCCAGATAAAAGTGGATCCAGCTAAAAGCACATTTTCTACAAGAGGATTTTGCCAGACTTCCTCAACTTAGTTCCTTCCCTCTGAGAGTATCCCCAATTTATCCTGTATCTGTATCTTATTTGTACATAGTCGTTTACATATTGGTTCCCTCCTTCTACTGTATTTTCTGAGAACAGAGATGTGTCTTTTTGCCCTTCTTTGCATCTTTTCAGTGCTTAGCATTGTGTCTGGCACATGGGTAAGTGCTTTAAAAAAATACTTATTGACTTAACTGGGCCTAGTCATTGTGGTTGTGGACTTATTATAGTGTTATTCAGCTGTGAAGAAGCTTTAGTAGTATTGCTATATTATTAGTTTGTGCCAGTGGGTTGTACTGATCAGATCAGAAATCGTCTATTTAATTTTACAATAAATGTTTGATACTTTTAGAATATTCACTTTTCCCAGTGGGTAAATTATCCCACAGAGATTTTTTATGAAGTCAGTAAAAAGTCACTTGTCTAATCCTTTAGATCTATAACTAGATCTATGTGAATAGTGTCCAAAAGTGTCTTGAGTGCTTTGGAGCATGCCTTTAGAATATTAGCCTCCATAGGAGCCCATTTGGAAGGGAATACATGCAAAGAGAAATAGTATTGGGACAAATATTGCTCACAGATTAGGGTTTTTGAATTGTTTTGGCTTTTGCCTAGCTTGAAAATTTCTTCTCTTCCCTCAGAACTGGTCAGTCATGTGTCATATAGTTCCCAACTTTGCAAACAACTTTGCAGTTACCTTATAGTCTGCGTTGGTGAAGGCGTGGCACGCATGCTCAGTGGCATAGAAGGAGCTGCTCTGTTGGCCCTGACCCTCTCCACCGGGCCTGTGGAAAATTTTTCATGTGTTCAGCAACTCAATGCGAGCACTTCTTCCTTTGCTGTCTGTGGTAATTCAGGGGGCTCGTAGGCATCTTGAAGGTGCAATTTGGGCATTGATCTCTTAAAAGTTTGCCAGCACTGCCTTATAGGATTTCCACAGGGTTCATCTCACAAATTATTAATGTTAAAGCATCTATAATTTGCAAGACACATTCTAGAATGTAGAGCAGATTTTTTTTTCAACCTCAGAACCTGCATTCTAATAGAATGACTCTTGAGGGCCGTTCAGAGCATTTTGTGCTATCAAATATAGTTATCACTCTATTGGAAGACCTATCATTTTGCCTCTCACTTTAATCCATAAAGTACTTTATAATTCACTTCAAAAGAGACTGTTTTTTTCTCAGTTTCCAGTTCTCAAGTAAATTTCTGCTGGTGGCTTCATGATATTAGAAACTATTTCTGCTAGACTTACACGTTACTTTTGTTGGAAGTCAAATAGATTAGATAGACTCAGGCTAATTGGACTAGGGCTAAAATAAATTGCTTCCCCATTTCTCTTGGAGACATCTTGAACTCTGTTTCTACGTCTCAGTTGATTCATGGCAGATTTGTGAACCAGATTTTTGGGTTAAGTTTGATTTTGAATATACCATCAAATGCCTCTTTGTTGTATATATTCTATTATAATTTTCAGATACTTAAAAAAAATAAACAACCTAGTTACAACTTCATTGAAACTTCCTCTGCCAGTGCCACTTAGTATCTGTTTAGTAGCACAAGCTTAGTGAGTTGTCAGGGGCACTGAGAGATGAAACCTCTTGCCTAGAGTCCCACAACCTAGGTTCTGTGCCCTCATTTGGTGTCCTCCCTTCTCTGCCATGCTGTCTCTTGGTTACACAAACAGCATTCAAGCATGTTAGTATTTAAAACTTAACATGAATCATAAAATCATAGGATTTAGTGCAGAAAGGCAACCTAAAAAATCATTTAGTCCAACACAGTTTAGAGAGGAAGATATTTAGAGCAAAAAAAAGATTGAGACTTGATCAAAGATAAAAGAATTCAGTGGTAGAGAAAAGCCTCAAACTCAGTTTTTCATGAATCCCAGTCAATATATATGTATGGTGGTCCAAACTTTTCTTCAATGTGTAGTCTTAGGGAGTTGTTAAGGGGCACTAACAATTCTCCAGGTCTACACAGTCAGTAAACTTAAGGGCCCACTATGTGCCAGGCACTGAGTAAGTGTCAAAAATGACTTCAAAGGGGGCATCTTGGTGGTACAGTGGATTGAGAGCCAGACCTACAGAGCGGAGGTCCTGGGTTCAAATTAGACTTTTTAGCTGTGTGACCTTGGGCAATTTTAATCCCCTTTGCCTAGTCCTTAGCATTCTTGTGCCTTGGAACCAATACACTGTATTGATTCTAAGACAGAAGATAAGGGTTTAAAGAAAAATGACCCATAAGCCCACTTTCTATCTCAATTGGTACATTGCCTTTCTCATATGTCTAGGTGATATCTATGATATAGGCATAAATATAAATAAATACAGTAGCATACTGCATGAGTGACTTAGTGTTTGTTGTTTAGCCCTGAAAATAAACATCTAAACTATTTAATAGTTTACCACTATGGGAAGAATTCATTTTTCTTCTTACAGGTGTGTAGGTTTGGAGGTCTGGTTACACATCAAAGGTTAAGAATTATGATGTTTTTATAATCATCAAACATTTGATCTGTTGAACAAAACATTTCTTCAATGTATTGTTTATGAGTCCATAGAAGAAAAACTTTAATAGTTTTGTTTTTGACCTTTTTTGTAGGAAGCTTATTTTTGTTTTGTTTTGTTTTTTTTTTATTTTTCAGTGTAATGTACAAGCTCAGAAATGCCTTATGTGGATCGTCAGAATCGAATTTGTGGTTTTCTAGACATTGAAGAAAATGAGAATAGTGGGAAATTTCTGCGCAGATACTTCATCCTGGATACCAGAGAAGATAGTCTGGTCTGGTACATGGATAATCCACAGGTCTGTAAAAGAGCCTTTTAAAATAACTGGCAGATAAACATTAACACCCTCAGACTAATGCAATATGTTTCCATTAATTCTCCTTACCACTACATAACCATATTATGATGCCTCCTTGTAAAAATTATGACTCTGAATTTTGGAAGGCTATATATAATAAGGGGCCCTAGGTTCTCCTGGGACAGACTGAATATCTGTCA
The DNA here is from genome assembly GCF_016433145.1 of Gracilinanus agilis. Classification (NCBI taxonomy): domain Eukaryota; kingdom Metazoa; phylum Chordata; class Mammalia; order Didelphimorphia; family Didelphidae; genus Gracilinanus; species Gracilinanus agilis. The sequence continues at coordinate 636,365,702 of NC_058131.1, forward strand.
TCTAAGGCCTGGCTTGGCAAAGTTCAGAGAGTCTGTTCACCAGTTTTGACTGATGAATTATAAAATTTTGGGGTACAGAAATTCACAAAAGATTTACTTATAAAATCATTAAAAGGGTTGTGTGTTTGACAGTGAATAGGGTGCTTTCTTTGCCAAAATCACAGGTCTCTAAAGTAGTGACTGTCTAATCAGATATTATAATAATAATAAAAGCTAACTTTTATATGACTCCTTAAGGTTTGCAAGTACTTTTATGTATGCTATCTCATTTGTTTCTCACAACAATCCTGTGAGATAGGTGCTATTATTATCCTTATATTACAGATGAGTAAATTGAGGTTTAGAGTTCAAGTTAAGTAACTAGTAAATGTTTGAAGTAGGATTCAAACTTGAGTCTTCTTGATCTCACTTAAAGTGTTTTGTCTATTGTGTTCTATTCAGTTTCTTATTTTCATTTTTTCTTTCTTTGCATTAGTATTACATTAATATTTCGTTTCAGTATGTTTAAATACAAGGATGATTATTTAAGACTTTTTTGTCTTTTAGATGTTACTGGTTTGCAAGCATTATGTAACATTTATAGTGATCTTATAAAACTGTTTTAATTTATTCACAAATCAACAACTTATATCTCAGTGCTTACATACTTTCATTAATATTAAAATATTTTATTGATGCCTTTTATTTTTTCATGTTCATTTTTTTATTATATTCCTCTTATTTCTCCAAACAAGTAAATACTTCCTTTTGAAAGACTTAAAAAGAGAGAAGAAAAGTTTAGCAAAAACAACCTGCACACTAATCCTGTCCAGTGGTGTATGCACCACTCATTATTCCACTTATGCATTGAAAGATGGAAGGTATGTTCATCAGGCCTAGGCTTAGTTATTACGATTACACAGCACATAGTAAATTTTGTAATATTAATCTGTAAGCTAAACACTTGAAATCATAGAATTTTAGAGCTGGATGAGATCCAGCTCCAGACTTTTCATTTCAAGTGTTTAGCTTACAGATTAATATTACAAAATTTACCTAAATTATTTCAATGCTAGTCAAATTTAGTCTTTAAATGATGCTATGTGCTGTATAATTGTAATAACTAAGCCTAGCCCAGAAGAACATACCTTCCATCTTTCAATGCATAAGTGAAATAATGAGCCTTAACTTAGACTCTTGGAGTTTGTCTAATACTCTACTTCCAGGTAGTGGTAGATTAATAAGGTGGTATAACCAGATCTTTTGAATCTTTTTTTTTTTCTGTTCTCTCCTGTTCCTTCAGAAAATGTATAACTAAATAAACACAAGTGGGGAAATGTTTTCACAGATTCTTTAGGTTTGGAAGGAACCCTAAAGATTATCTGATCTACAAGCTCAATACAGTTGTCCTTTATGTGTCTTCTCTGACAGTTATCTAGCTTGTGGTTGAACACTTCAGTTATAGGAAGGCTTATTGTTTCAAGAGGCAGCACATTCCAGTTTAGGGAGGTCTTTGATTGTTAGAAATCTACTTCTCTGGAGCTTCCTACTGTCATTCTTTGTTTTGTTCAAAGGCTCTCCCAAGAGTAAACATAATCCTTTTCAGTATAAAGTCTCTAAAACATTTGAAGACCAAATCTTTTGTTTTCTATACTAAATATTCTCAATTCCTTCAGCTTCTTACAATATGCTCTCCAGACCTTCCTGCCTCTTGATAAAATTTTGTTCTCAGTGTCCATTTTCATGTTTGGTGCCTAGAACTTAATGGAATATGTGATATATAGTTTTAGATTGATTCAGAAGTTCAGTCAACTATTAGTTCTTTATTCTGAACTCTGAGTTTTTGTAGAAAGTCTGTATAGTCTAAAATTTGGAGGCATCTATATCCCCCTTTTGGTTCTTATATAGTTGCCTAAAACCTTTATCTCTTTTATGTGCACTACTATTACGTCAAGTGCCCCTAATCCTGCTTGTGCTAGATTGATTCAGAAGTTCAGTCAACTATTAGTTCTTTATTCTGAACTCTGAGTTTTTGTAGAAAGTCTGTATAGCCTAAAATTTGGAGGCATCTATATCCCCCTTTTGGTTCTTATATAGTTGCCTAAAACCTTTATCTCTTTTATGTGCACTACTATTACCTCAAGTGCCCCTAATCCTGCTTGTGCTCTTGACTTCTTGAATCTAAATGCATGACTTAAATTTATCCTCGTTAAATTTTATTTTGTTTCAGCCTGCAAGTCTACCCTTTCAAAAGCTAAATCTTCTGTCATACAGTAGTTCAGTTCATGTAGTTCAATAAATGTTTTTTTTTCAATTTTTTTTTAATTTTTAAGCCCTAATATCTTTTATATATATCCTTCTGTATTAATTTTTTTATTTGTTATAGGGCTAGGCAATGGGGGTTAAGTGACTTGCCCAGGGTCACACAGCTGGGAAGTGTCTGAGGTGGGATTTGAACCTAGGACCTCCTGTCTCAGCGCCTGGCTCTCAATCCACTAAGCCATCCAGCTGCCCCCCAATAAATGTTTTTTAAGTGCTTGCCATGTGCAAAGCCCTGTTAAGTAGTGGGGATATAAAAACATACACAACAGTCTCTGCTTTCAGGAAGCTTGCCCTCTATGGTATTTTGCCACTTAGAGATTTAGTAAAAAATCGGCTTATATGTTTTCTTCAAAGCTGTTGAAAGAAACATTGAAAAGGACAAATCTAAGCATAGAGAGAGAACCGGGAATATAACACTAGAGAATTTTTTTGGGTTGAAATTGTTGTAATCAACAACATTCTTTGGGCATAGTTTTTCAGTTGACTAATTGTTGTACTTTAAGCAACATTTCTGCTTCTTGTCTGTAAGTATATTATGAAGAGATTTTGTCAGATGCCTTGCTGAAAGCTGTTATATATTGTTAATAGTGTTCTTCTGATATATCAGTCTAAATGAATTTAGTTTCACAAAACTTTTTCTTAACAAATCCATACTGTTTCCTAGTGACACTGCTAAATTTCTTTTAGGATTTTGCTAAGATTTATGATTTCGTTAGCATTTAGGGACAGTTGGAAAAATTTATAGTAGCTGAATTTGAAAATGTAGGGATTTGAAAAAATATAATTTTGACAAAAGGTAGTAGAAACTTGGCTTGCTATATGGGGCATGGCTTGTTTTAGTATACTGGTTTATTATTTTCTTTTCTATAATCAGTTTTAAACAGAAATCTTTCTATTTAAACTTAACAATAAATATAGTAACTATATAGGAACTAGTTTTTAAAAAAACATTAGCTTTATCTCCTAGCAGCTTACACTTCCCCAAACACAATTCGACTATTTAATCTAATAGTGATTCTTCATGGCATTCTGTGGTTTTTCACTTCTCACACACAGAAGCTTAGGGTACCATTCAGTATGACCATTCAGCCTCTGAGAGATTTAAAAGCTAAACATTTTGGTATTGAAAAGTAACCAACATCTGGAAAAATCATTTTGCTTGTGGTTTGATCTCAGACATTTTAATATTTTAGTAAGTATTCTAGGAATGAAAGGCAGAGGGTGGGTGGGAGGAACAAGATAAATATCTTTGACCTTGAGACATAGTAAATCATATATTTAAAGGGAATAAAATATGATAATTTAGTTTATATTTGAAATATGTTTATAGTCTTTATTTTAAAAGTAGCTCATTTAAATGTTACTGTAAATAGGAATGAAAGCTACGATAAAAATAGACAAGGTAAGAAATAAAAATAAGTATTTTCACTGATGAATAAATATACTTTTGAGAAGTAATAATAGTTGACATTCTGTAAATAGTACACTTTACAAAGCTCTCTTTTTCCTTTTTCATTTGATCTTTAAGTAATAGCATCCCTATTTTACAAATGAGTAATTTGAGACTTTGAGAAAATGTAATACAATAAATAGAACACTGGATTTATAGTCAGAGAATCTATGTTCAGGTCCTAGCTCTCCTGCTTACTACATTCATGTCTTTTAAGTAGTTGCTTACACTCCTAGGGACTCTTGTTTTCCTCATCTGCAAAGTGTGTGTGGGAAGTGGGAGATGGTGGAAGGGGGCATAGCAGGTGGATTAGGTTATTTTTAAGGTTCCTTCTTAGTTTTAACACTCATGTTAATCCCAGGGCAAATGACGTAGTTAAAGTATGTAATGCTGTAGAATTCCATTTAATTAACAGCTTTTCTATTGTGCCAGATATCTTAGACGTCGAAGTTTGTACCAACCCCAAACTGCTGTGAGACCAAACTGATTGATTTCTGTTTTGATTAATATAAGAAGATTCTTTGAGCTATCAATCCCACTTTTCTAATTCTCAACTCTGGATAATTCACATCACCCATTTTGTGTGTTTAGAAACTGACAAAAAGTTACAAAACTACGGCTCAAGTAGCTGAATTGTATATTTTGACTATAAATTTATGTTTTCTAACTTCTGCTCATTGGCCGTTTTATCCTTCCTATACCTGAAGAAGAATCCTCTATCTTTCCAGCCAACCTGAATATTCTATGAGGATGACCCTCTTACCTCCCAAGGAAACTTGTAGCTCTAATTTTTAGGCAATTTTTCCTTACATCAAGTTGAAATTTTCATCTTTTAAAATTTTATCCATTAATTCTCTAAAACCAAGAACAAGTCTAATTCTTGCCCATGACAGCCCTTTAAATACTTGAACAACCCTAACAAACCTCTTACAGCATGGACTCAAAGTTCTTTATTATTTTGGTTGCTCTCCTCTGGATGCTCTCCAGCTTATCACTGTTATTCCTAAAGTATGGCACTTAGAACTGAACACACAAATCTCTAGATGTAGTCTGTCTAACAAGAGCAGACTGTATTGGGCTTAATGCCACGTCATGTCATGGAAGCTACATGTCTCTTAATATAACTTAAGATGGCTTTAACTTTCCTGGCTGCTCTGTCATACTTCTGGATCTCATTGAGCTTGTGATCCATTATAACTCCCAGATCTTGATCTTACTGCTGTGTAGTCATAAATAAGGTTAGCCTGGCATGATCTGTCCTTGATGATGCCGTCAGGCAATCATATTTCCATTTTTTGAGGAAGAAGACATATATCACACATACTAGAAAAAAATAATGAAAGAAATAAAGGATCAATGTTTCTTTTAAAGTTACATTAGGGAAATCTGGCAAATAATTAGTCAGCTTAACTGGATTACTTTAACTGCCTATCCACCAATTATTTCAGGATCCAGAGATGTAGTTTGTTTGGGCCAGGTGACTGGAATTCTTCAAGAGTTGCTAAATGCTCTCTTATCTCTACTTATTTTGAATATTAACTGCTTTTATTAGCTGTATTTATCCTGTTCTTTTCAATCTCCTTAGCAGAGAAAACAGAATTTCAATTGGAATTATTGAGACAGCCTTGTGTAGCAGAAAGAACACTATTTGAAGTCAATGGATCTGGGTTCAAATTCTATCTTTTACTACCTATTTGATCTTGGAAAAGTAGTTTGACCTCTGGGCCTAAGTTTGTTCATCTGTAAAATGAGGGAGTAGAACTAAATTACTTTTAAAGTCTTCTTTAGCTTCTTTCTAAATTTATGAGTCTGCTAACCTATGAATTGAACATCTCAGATTTTTTTATCTGTTGTAACTTTTTTTTTTTAAACTCTGACTTTCTGTCTTAGAATTAGCACTACATATCAGTTCTGAGGCAGAAGAGAAGTAAGTGCTAGGCAGTGGGAGTTAAATGACTTGCACAAGGTCACACAACTAGAGAGTATTTGAGACCAGATTTGAGTTCAGGTCCTCCTGACTCCAGACCTGGTGCTCTGCTCACTGAGCCACCTGCTTGCCTCCCAATAGAACTTCAAAAAAACCCCAAAATCCAAATTAAACTTTTCTTCATTGTCCATAGCTTCCTTCATCAACCTTAGATACTATCTTATTAATTACCCATTCACTTCCCAAATCTGCTTTTCTTTCCTGAATTCTTTGCATTTGGCAGCTTGGAAACAAAACTTCAGCCTGCCTACACTCTTTAGCTCTGGAGTGTCTTGCCTGAAACCTTGTTACTTTTAGCAGTGCTTCCTGAGTCCTTCTGGAAGAGGATTCATGTTCTTGTAAATCATCAATCTGAACTTGTCTGACACCCTTAATATCAATGCTCTCTATTTTGACAGTGCTCAGGAGGTTCTCTGCTGGGTCTTGGATACTTATTCCAGGAAGACAGCAGGCCTCTATCTTTATTGTTAAGCTGCCTCAGCAATCTTCATTGACTCACCAAACAGTTTATTTGTCTCCTTCCCTATCCTGACTAGATAATCTCTTGCCTGAGAGTACCAGAGAGGCTACTTTATCCTTTAGAGTACAAGCAGCAACTTCCTCTTCAGAGCATCCTGGTCGGTCTTTGGGAAGAGAATCAAATATTTATTTTAACTTCAACTTCAAAGATCCTTCTACCATTTCTCCTTTGTGTGATACTTTCTTACCCATCAGCATCGTGATAGGTCAGGATTTTGCTTCTGCCTTTTAAGATCCTTTTTCTTATTGATTTTTCATATACTAAGTTGAACTCTTCTAGTTTTTAAAGAAACAAACATTTCATTGCCTCTGATAAAATGATGCATTCAGAGACATTCCTTCATCTCTTTTAATCTCTTCTAGGAAGGATACTAACTTGAATTCAAACTAATATTTGAATTGTGGTTTTGGACAATTCATATCACTGAAGGTCTCAATTTTTCCTTCTGCAAAATTATTGGGGTGGATTAAATGATTTTTAAGGTACTTTTCAGCCCCAAATCCATTATTCTATATCCATGTTCTCCCATCTCACTCATAGTCCAATCCCATATTTTCAAGTGTCTGCTAGATTTCTCTGTGTGGAAGTTGTGGACTATGTGGACAACTCAAAATCAATGTGTCTAAATCCAGATTTCTCATCTTTTACCTCATGCTAGGTCCTCTTCCTGTTAATGGCATCACCATTTTTCTTTTCACCTGTGGAAGTCAAATGAATATCTTCTTAACTAGTATGCCTCCCTGTGGCTTCTTTCTCTTGACATAACCTATTTCTTTTGTCATTATTTTTTCTCCAGATTTTGGCTATGATCAGTCATATTACTCCTCAGAACCCTTCAGTGGATCCTCATAGTCTGTGGCAATAAAGTCGAAAGGACCTACTTTGACTTTGAAATTCCCCCAGAATTGAACAACCACTCACCTCTTCAGACTGGTTGTCTCCTACTTTCCTTCATTGATCATTTGTGCCTATCATACTGAGAAACTGTCATTATTAAAACATTCCTCAAGAATTTCTGCTGTACATTCTTCCTGTCCTTCTAGGTCTGGTTCAAATGTCACCTCATGGCTCTCTATCATTATTGCCACACAGAAGTGATCTCTTTTCAGTTCTTAATATATTCAGCCTTCAATTATAATTAATTGTATACATGTCTTAGCTGCCCTTCTAGAAAGTAAGTCTTGCAATGTCAAGAAGCAAGTTTTTTATTTATATTTAATAATGCCAGACTGGTATTTTTAAAACTTGATTATGATCATATAATTAACATTGTTCAGAAATTTTATTGGTTCTTCATTGTTAGTAAAAATGTTTGTGTCTTTTTCTTTCTTGAACATAATGAGCTTTTTAACAAATATTTGCTGAATAAATAGAAACATGCATTCTGGGGACCTGAGTTCAAATGTGGACTGAGATACTTCCCAGCTGTGTGACCCTGGACAAGTCACTTAATCCCAATTACCTCTCCCTTGCTACTTTTTTGTATTAGACTTGATACTAACATAAAAGTAAGCATTTTTTAAAAAAAAAAGAAAAGAAAAGAAAAAGAAACGCATTCTAGTAGAGACTGATCTTAAGTGGTGGGTTCCTCTTGAGAAGTGTGTAGATTATTGTAAGGAAGAACTAAAGGCCCCTTTTATTTTAAAAATAGCTATAATACATGGAACAAAATTAAAGTAATAGTTAGACATTGAGCCAAACTTAAGCAGAAGCTCATTGTTCAAGAAGCTGTATAGAAAGTATAAAAAGTTGTGTAAAAGTACACTTTATCAAGATGAAATTTATGGCCACACAGAAGTTGAAAGTTTGAAATTTGAGAACACTTAGGGAAAAAGAGTAGAAACAGGTCAAGTATGGAACAATCACTGGACTAGTGATTACTTTTTAAAAACCCTTAGATTTCCTACCTTAAAGCAATCCATCATTCATGTCTATTCCTGTGCTTGGAATGCCCTTCCTCACCTCCTTCTATTTTTACCTGTTTTGACCTCAGATATAGTATCTTCATGTGTCCTTTCCTTATTCTTATCCCTCTTCCTCATGAATATAGTTTCTCTTTTTTCTTAGCATCCATAGACCTTTTCAAAAGCTCTCTTGTGACAAGTCATGTTCTGACTTGTATATAATTATTTGAATATTTTTCTTCTTGGTTAGATCTGCAGGTACATTGAGATTCTTAATTATTGTTGAATTCCCCATGACATCTAAAAATATAGTTATTGAGTTGAGGTGAATTGAATCACAAAGCTCTCTATCTTGTCTTTATAGCATGAATTACAATTTATTGCCTAAAAATTGATATCATTGGTCAATTTTCAAAAATAACACTATATCATTCAAATAAAAACCAAAATAAATCCTAGGTTTACATTTGTTCTAACAAAAGGATATTGATAGACTTTTGCCATTTTTTAGATAACATTTTGACTTGTATGTTTATAACTTTTAATCCCATTTCATTTACTATCAATATGTTGCATTATTTATAACTATACAATTTGGTGATTAATGCTGCAGAAAAAAATTTCAACTTTTTGAGTCATTTAAGAAGGAACTAACTTAAGATAAAAAATTTAATAATGTCTTCTAAAGGGCTTCTTATTAGAATTGCATAAAGTTCTTTATTGTCATAATAATAGTGATTATCTCTAGGGCCTAATGTGAAAATAATTGAAGTGTTGTCTGATATATCTAGAAAATCTTCAATCTTAGCTTCCTTATTAGTTTTAAGAGTTATAAATGTGGAATAGTGGCATGCAGAATTTAATACCTATAACATTTTATATTAATCATAAACCTTTTTTGTCCCCTAGAATCTTCCTTCTGGATCCCCACCTGTTGGAGCTATTAAACTCACCTACATTTCAAAGGTAATTGTTTTTGTACATATCTTATCTAGTCTGATAAATAGAAGGAACCCCTTTGTTTTTATTTTAATAATATTGACAATAGTCATTTTTTTACTGATACAGAAACATCCAAGAGAAAGAACTCAGTTGTTTCTCATTGCCATAAATTTTAGTAAGTCTTAAGTTTTGCTTATGGGTATCAATTTTAAAATTATTCCCATTATTCACTAGATATAACCTTTTGAAATTATGTTTACATGTTTTACTTTGGTAAAAACACAGACCTTTTTATATTATAAAGAAAGAGTTTTGCCTTACTTTATTATCACCTTACATTTTTTCTTTCCTGCTTGTTCATTTTCACTTCTGAACTTTTCAGTTTTTAAAACTAAATTTATTACTGCCAAGATGAATATAATTCTATTTATTTACATTATCTCTTTTAAGAATTGAGATTGAGATTCAAGTGACCCTAGTCTTAATTATTTTTTTAAATAAGAGATTTTGTTTATGTACTTACACATATACGTGCACCCACACACACCCACAGCCCTGCCTTAATAGAGAGCTGCTTCAAGAGTTGAACTTTAGGGGAGAAAGAGAGAATGTAGGTAAAGAGAAGCAAATAAGCCAACAGCTTAACACACAGCAAAAGATATAGATGTGAATTGTGATCCTTTGAAATTCACTAGGCAGCTTTATGATTTTGCACTATCTTTTTTATTATGAACTTAAATATCAACAAACATGAACATTTGAATGTACAAAGAATTATAGAAAGTATGAAACTGTAAACTTTGATTAAGTATTGCTTTTTTGAATGTATATTAAGTTTCTTCCTCCTATTATCTATGGGCGTATAACTTGGTAATCTTATCAACCCCACTTGGTTCAGTTTTCTCCATATAGTTGATTCCCAATTCTATGTATAGACCTCTTGTCTCTCTCCTAACAACTTTAAATTTGACCTTTCATACTGGATGTACTATAGACAAACACAGTATGTCCACAACACAACTCATTATATCTTTAAACACAATTCTCATCTGAATTTTTGGTTATAATGAGGGGTAACATCTTTCCAGTCACATTTTCCATCTTTGTGTCATCCTTGCCTTGTTTTTTATTTATTCCATACATCTAATCAATTGCAGATATTTTATATCTTTTGTATTTTGAATGGAATTTCTCTAATTTTTTCCCCTCAGCTTTTATTGGTAATATGCAAAAATACTGACAATTTTTATGGATTTCTTATATGTTCCACCACTTTGATAAAGCTACTGATTTGTCTTGATTAGTTTTTTCTTTGATTTTCCTAGTAAAACATGATAATTGTCTCCAAATAGGGATAATTTTGCTGCTTCAATGCCTATTCCTTCCATTTCTTTCTTATTTTTATACCTAGCATTTCTTAAATTGTCAACTAATAGTTGAAAAGAGAAAATACCTTTGTTTTACCTCTTAGTGGTACTGTTAGAGCTTTTAGTGTTCACTTATTATTTACAAGTGAATCTATTTAGCTTTTGGTCAAAATAAGGAAAAGTTCTCTTTTTTACTGTGCTTTGTAGTGTTTTTTTTTTTAACCCTTTAACTTTGGTGTATTGTCTCATAGGTGGAAGAGTGGTAAGGGTGGGCAATGGGGGTCAAGTGACTTGCCCAGGGTCACACAGCTGGGAAGTGGCTGAGGCCGGGTTTGAACCTAGGACCTCCTGTCTCCAGGCCTGACTCTCATTCCACTGAGCTACCCAGCTGCCCCTGTGTAGTGTTTTTTTTTAACATAAATGACTACCATATTTTGTTAGACCTTCTTTTGTTTATTTTTAACATGAGAAATTATTCTGATTATTTTCCTAATATTCACCCATCATTGTGTTCTTGATGTAAGCCTAACTAGATTAAAATACATAATTATAATAATAATTAATTATAATATAATTTTATTATTATAGTTCTTACAGTACCCAAAGGAATATTTGATGTCATCAAATTTGGAAAGCTCTTTCCAAACATAGACTCTATCCATTCCTGAATCCTATGTAAATTTTGTTCTCCCATAAATTCACCACTGGGGAGTGTTGGAGAGGATCCAACTAATGGGCTGGTGGCCTTCTTTGCTTTTTCCTGACATCTACAGTATCCTAATATACTTCACTGCTCATAACTCCCTACATCACTTGAATATCTTTTCTTCATAAAATATAGTTTCTTGATGACATCTTTTACTTCTATACTCCTTTGAAATTTGTCATTGTTTATATGTGACATCTTGCTTATTTTCATGAAATACCTTTCCACTGATGGTAATTTTTAATTCTTTAGAGACAGTTGTAGTCTTTATTCCTTTGTTGTATAGCAATACTCATATAATGCCAAACTTTCTTTAAACTCATTTTCCCCTCTATTGCTTCTCTGGGCTTTATAGTTTTTACTCTAGTAGTATTTACATTTTCTTTTTAGACATTAATTTATCATCCTTTTTGTTTTTTTATTCTTAATTGGTTTGATATCAGAGTGTCTCATTAAAGGAGTTTGTTATACCTTATTTCTTAATTTTTTGAAAACAATATACGTATCAAAGAGGTCAGTTACTTTAGATTCCCTTCTCAATTTATATAGTGTGAATTTTTTCTTTTTCGTTTATTTCTGGCTTGTTCATTTTTTTGTTGAGATTGGACTATTTACCATCTTTTCTCTGATTTTGATATTTCATATAATTACTCTTACATTCTTAGTTTTTGCTGGAATGTATTTAAAAATAGTTTCTGTTAATATCTTTTATTTCTTCTTTATTCGTGGTAAATTCCTCATCTTTTTTCATTTTGACACTTGTTTTTCATTTTTCTCTTTAAAAATCATATTAACTAATGGTTTATTAATGTTTGACTTTTAAGTAAAAGTTCTTTATTCGGTTTATCTTTCCAGTAGTCTTTTTGCCAGTTCTATTTTTTCTTTGATTCCTAAAATTTTGTCTTTTGTTATTTTGAGATTGTTAATTTGTTGAGGAGGGTGTTAATCCAGGTGGAGAAAGTGGAATAGTGGTGACAATGGGGCATATAGCTAGGTGACCTACAATTCTCTGTTTATTCTGGAATTCTTAAGTTTTTAGCTAAATTTTCCTTTATGTACTTGGAAGCAATGTCATTCTGTGCATATATATTTAATATATGTTCTTTCATTCTTTCATTAATGATGATATCTTTAAATATAATGTTTTCCTACTTCATTCTCAATGTTACCTATTGCCTTATGTGAAATCATGATTTCATTTGCTGCTTTTTACATTTGACTGAAAGAATAGTAAATTTTATTCAATCTCCTCATTTTATTTCCTTGTGACTGAGTATTGTATGCAGAATATTGCTGGGTCCTCTTTTCTAATCCTTTCTGATACTTTATTCTTTATTATGGACAAATTGAGTTCATTAACTTTTGAGATTATAAGTGTTTAATTTTTACTTTTTTTCTGTCAAATTCTACTATATTACTCTTAAAAGATAAATCTATTATATATTTGGGTTGTTTTTCTCATAACAATCTGATCATATTCTTTTTTTTCTCAGACTGTAATCTCTTTTATTACCCAGCCCAAGCCCAGATTACTTAATTCTACTTTTATTGTTATGCTTTTTCTTTTTGTTTTTCCCCTATTTCCCTTGCTCAGACAAAAATGTAATTCGGGAGCTTGTTCATCTTTATCTACAGATCATTTATCTTTTTAAAATTACTTTTCTTTTTGTTATTCCACATTCTAAGAAATATTCCTACTTTCTTCTTTTAGATTATTCTATCTGACCCTCTTTTATGGCCTTTGTCTATTATATTTTTCCTTTGTTCACTCAGTAGTGACCTTCCTGGGAGGTGAGACTTTTGAAAGAGAATTTTTGTATTCTTCTTTGTCTAGGGAAGATGAATGTTGTATTATGAATCTCCTCATCATCCCTTTCCTACCTGTTTGAATGATTTTCATTACAATAGCTCTATCCCCAGAAATATTCACGTAGGTTATAGAATCATGTAGTTGAAATAACATTATGTTTAGAATTTGCTGTACTGGATTGAATCTAGATGCTTCTATATACTTTGAAGTCAGCCATTCCATACCTTCATTCTCCCATATACAAGTAAAGAAGTTAGACTAGATAATTAAAAAAAAACAAACATTTAATTGTATGAATTTGACAATGACCAACAAATTAATGAGTATTTTTATAGTATCTAAAACCAAGAGCCAGCATTAACTATAATGATAAACTAAGGACTTATCTAATAAAATAAAAAGTAAAGCAAGAGTTTCCATTATCACCATTACTTTTTGATATAGTACTTAAAATACTAGTTACAGTAATAAGAAAGAGAAATTGAGGGAATAAACGCAGACATATAAGAACAGAACTTTTTTTTTTAAACTAATTATTTACTTAGAGAACCTAGAAACAATAACTTCAGCAAAGTCATAAGATATAAAACAAAACTATAGAAATTATCAGTCTTTATGTATATTACCAACAGAACTCAGCAGGAAGAAATAGAATGAGAAATTCTATTCATAGTCATTCTAGAAGGTATAAAATACTTGAGGAATATACCTACCAAGATATATATATATGTATATATATATATATGAACTAAATGCATACAACTTACAAAACACTCTTTATATAAGGCTATACCATTATATAATAATTAAAAAAAAGGCCATACTACCTAAAATAATGTTCTTATTCAGTACTATACCAAACTATAAAAGGAATTGAAAAATAATAACAAAATTGATTTGGAATACAAGGTCAAGAATCTCAAGGGAAATGGTGAAAAATAAAAGCAGGAAAGATTGTGACCCAGAAGTGTCAAATCGCTAACTCTACCTCAAAGCAGTAATCATTAAAATGATTTGGTATTGGTTAAGAAACGGAGACACTGATAGTTGGAACAGATTAGATATACTGTGCATATAGAAAAATGGGAGAATGGGTAGCCTGGTATACATTAGACTCAGAATTCCCACCTATTGGGAAAAGAACTCATCATTTGACAAAAACTGATGGCAAAACTTGAAAATAGTTTGGCAGAAACCAAGTATACACCAGTATATCACACTGAATACCAAGATTAGTTCCAAATGGGTACCTGACTTAGACATAAGTGGTGGTATAATAAGTTAGAGAGGCAAGGAAGATATTATCTCTCAGATCTCTGGATTAGGGTAAGAGTTCATCATCAAAAAAATGGTAGGGAGGATCACAGAAGATAAAATGGACAAATTTTATTATATAAAATTAATATTTTTGTGCAAACAAAATCAGTGCAGCTAAAATTAGAAGAGAAATAATTGGGGGGAAATTATCTTTGCAACAAATTTCTCTGATTAAAAAGTTTCACTTCTAAGATATATAGAGAACTTAATCAGATTTGTAAGATTAAAAGCCATTTTCCAATTGACATTAAGGCAAATATGAATAGTAGTTTTCAGAGGAAAAAATTTCAACTAGTCTTTACAAAAAAATGCTCCAAATGACTAGTAATAATGGAAATGCCAATTAAAGTGCTCTCAGATTCCATCTTATACCAGTGATATTGGCAAATTTGACAAAAACAGAAAATGACAAATGTTAGAAGAGCTATAGGAAAACAGGATCATTAATGCACTATTGATGAAACTTGTAATCTAGTTGAACCATTCTGCAGAACAATTTGGAACTATGCTTCCAAAGTAATTAAATTGTACAAACCTTTTGACCCAACAATACCACTATTAAGTCAATTCCCCAAAGAGTTCAGAAAGAAAAATGGACCTATATGTATAAAGATATTTATAGCAAATTTTTTAGTGTTGGCAAAGAACTAGCAGCTAAGAAGTTCTCATCAGTTGAGAAATGGCTGAACAAGTTATGATATATGAATGTGATGAAACATTATTGTTCTATAAGAAGTGATGAAAGGGATGACTGCAGAGGAACCTGGGAAGAATTGTATAAACTAATGCAAAATAAAGTGATTAGAACTGGGAGAACAATTTATACAACAACATTGTAAGGACATATAAGTTTGAAAGATATAGCTCTAATCAACACAGTGACCAGCTATGATTGTAGAGATTAACATGATGAACACATTCTATCCTCTTCCTTTCAGAGAGTTGGTGGCCTAGGATACATATTAAGATTTATTTTTAGACATTGTCATTTTGGGAGTTGGTTTTGCTTGACTATATGTATTTGTTACAAGGTCTGAATTCACTGTTATTTCTTCTGATTCAGTATTCTGGTCATACATACCATGATTATTTTTTAAGCCATTCTCCAGTTGGCAGACATCTACTTTTATTCTTTTCTACCACAAAAAGTAGCACTTCAAGATTTACCATTTCCAGCATAGTGGGGTTATAAGTTACAAATGTCATTATCCATATTATGAGGAAATTGAATCTCAGAGAGAAAGTGACTTGCCTAACTTAATGGTTATACAGTCAGTTGGTATGTGAGTTAAACTCCTGACTTAAAGGCAGCAGTTGAATCATTCATATTTTCTCATAGTGACTTTACCTCAAGGTAAACCTCAATTTCTTTCAAGTTTTTATCTCAAATGTTATATTTCATTTGTCTAAATCTTTAGCA
The DNA here is from genome assembly GCF_016433145.1 of Gracilinanus agilis. NCBI lineage: Eukaryota > Metazoa > Chordata > Mammalia > Didelphimorphia > Didelphidae > Gracilinanus > Gracilinanus agilis. The sequence continues at coordinate 636,381,426 of NC_058131.1, forward strand.
ATTCATTTCATTCTAGCCGTTTGCTAAATACTTATTTTGTGTTTGGTGCTGAGTATATAAAGACAAAACAAAATCATTCTTGCTCTCAGTGAGCTTATAGTTTACTGGTAGATACGTGTTTTCAATTGAGTAAATATATAACAGGAAGAGAGAACATTAAACACCTGACAGGATCTGGAAATGCTTGGCATAGGGTGACCCTTTGGCTGAGCCATAGTGGCAGTCAGAACATTCTAAGGATTTATACTAGTTTGAAGTTGGAAATTTATAGTTGCTTTCAATTATTGTGGAGAGTCATAAATACAGGTTTCAAAAAGTGATTGACGGACTAATTTCCAAATTTTTATCCAAAAAAATATTTTTGCATGACAAAATTTACTTTTTCCTTTCATTCATATTTCCCTTAAAAAACAAGCAAGTCTGTCTTAATAAAACATTGATGTCATTTAAAAAAATCTCTTAGAGATGTAACCTAGCATCTAGCATGGCACTTCACATATAAAAATTCCTTAATAAATGTTGCAATAATTGTTTAAATTGCATTGCTATTTTCTGCTGCCCTTAAAGTTGACCTTTTAAATTGATCTGTGATGCCTTCGTCAAGATTAAATGATTTAAATCACTTTAAGTGCTGTAAAAATAAGAGTTGTTTTAGAGGGTAATAATTAGTATGTGAGTTTATAGTGTTTAAGGTTTAATATAGCTAATACAAAAAGATAAGGTGTGACATTTCTATTTTTCTTGTTAGGTTAGCGATGCAACTAAGCTAAGGCCAAAGGCAGAATTCTGTTTTGGTAAGTAAGTACCATATTTTTACTTCTCATTTTAGGTGAGGCTGATATAATCACATCAGTTATTAATTCATGTAATTGTTCTTAATACAATTTTGTTTTCTCTGTGTATTCTTTCTCCTTCTTTATCCCTATAGATATTTTCTGTATTTCTTTTATCACTCCTTCTTTCCCATCTCATCTCTGCCTCCTGGCTTCCCTGACTTTCTTGAGGTCTTAGCTCAAGTCCCACCTCCTGCAAGTAGCTTTTCTGGGGCACCCTCTATCCCCTCCCCAAACCCCACCAGCAAGTACCATTTTTCTACCCTATCAAATGCATTTACATGATTGTCTTCACATTGTCTCCCCTGTAACCTGGGAGCTCCTTGAGAACAGGGAATGTTTTTTTTTTTTTTTTTAATTTTTTTTTAATCTTTCCTTATTTCCCCAGGGCTTTGTGTAGTTCCTGACAGTAGACTTCATAAATGCTTATCAATTCTCTTGCAATCTGCCCAAAGTATGTACTAAGGGTGGTGGTAATTTTTATGGATTTATAAATTTGGAAATTTCAGAAAAAGGTGGCAGCATTATTTCTATTTGGCTTTACTTCCTTTCTGTTCTAGGGTAACTTGCTGTCAAAAATAGACAGTTTCTATTGGATAAACCCAAGCGACTTTACTCCGCCCTCTTATTGTTTTATTTAAGATGTGATTTGGATTTTGGATTTACTGCAGCTGTTGAACTTTTGTTATAAGCCTAAAATTGCAAGTACTGTTTGTTATGAGGGCTTAACTCGTAGAAGAGGTATGTGATTGCAATTTACTAATAAAGGAAAATAGTAATTCTCATTTTGAGATTTTAAAAAAGATTTATTTTTAAAAGGTTTTATAGTTGATTTATCAGTACTTTTTTGGTTTTTCTTTTGTCCTGAGTTCATGTTTAAGATATAGTTAGATGTGAAATCTTTTTCTGTTTTTCATTTTTTTCATTTATCTAATGACCTAATTTTGCTGTCTTGCTTAATAAGAAAAATTGAAAGTACCCATCATTGACATTATTGGTATAATATACTGTTTACTTTTATAATTTCATAGGAAGAACACAGAAGCAAAACATTAAATTGAATAGACTGAAAAGAATTTAGTCTACTATATTCTCCTCAGTTCTTCTTTATTAGATATTGTTGTTTAGCTATTAAATTAATTCTTACTAGCATCTAGATCCTTTTGAATTTGTGGTTGTAGTCTGTAGTCTCTCATTCTGTTGCAATCACCATTTCCTTAAATATGCCAGGCAGGAATTTGCAGAAAGTTTTGTAGGCACTTAACATTACCCTGACCATATGCATGGTAGAACTGATCCAATAACAAGGGTCTGCAGCACTAATCAGGGCTGAGATGATGGGTAGGCTAGTGTAGAGACAATTCTCAATGAAGTTTCAGAGTTCATATTGAGCTCTTGTATGCAGTATTCACATTTATGATGCTTTTCATTATGGGATTCTAGTTGGAACGGATATCTCTTGTCTTTGTATATCTATACCCAAAGCTCATTCTTGGTCCCAAATGACTCCCTGGTCATGTGCTTTCTTTTCTTCCAAAAGCTTTCTATTTGGCACTTGTTGCTTCCAAGGCAGAATTTCTTATTTTCCCTGATTCACAGTTGAAGAGAACACAGTTTCGGTTTTCTAAGGAATTATACTATTAAGGAGAAGCAATGAAAAGACTCTCTTCTGGAGCCTTCAATAACTCCACAGTGTTGTTCCTACTCCCAACATCTTCCTTTTTATTAGTGACACTGTAAGGGAAAGATGAAGTTGTACCTAGGTCTCTCAGGCCTCCACGCCCCTGGTATTGGATTTGGCACTTGGGAAACAATCTACTATTACTCTTCTGTTGTTATTGTAGAAGGATACCATCATGTAGGCATGCAAAGAAACATGAAACTGAGAGCTGTCTGTGGCTTCCTGAGGCCCCCCCTCTTCCTCACCAAGGCTCACCTGAGGCTCTTAGTAACAGCAGAGGGCTGCATGGAAATGAATTTGCCTGATTGGGGAAATCCTCTTCTCTCCTGAGGCTATTTTTATCCACCTGGTATTACAGGTGTCATGTCTGCCCAGGGCTATTCACACAATTAATGGAGACACAGTGATTAAAGTGTCCCCAGCACTTTGTGGTTTATTAATTCCCCCCGCCCCCTTTTTTTTTATCTTTATAATCTTATTTTTTCTTATTCTGATTTTTTCATATGGCATCTGGGCTTTAGTGGTCTTAAGTAAAGCCTGCCAAAATGCCTAATGTAAGATATATGTATTTAAGGGCTGGAGTAAGTATTAGCAATATTTTAGAGATTGGATTGTCTGATAGGCAGCTAGGTGTTAGCAATAGATAGAGTGCCAAGCCTGGAGTCAGGAAAACTCATTTTCTTTGGTTCACATGTGACCTCAGACATTTTCTAGCTGTGTGACCCTAGACAGGTCACTTAGCCCTGTTTGCCTCAGTTTCCTCATCTGTAAATGAGCTGGAGAGGGAAATGACAAGCTACTATAGTGTCTTTGCCAAGATAACCTCAGATGGGTCATGAAGAATTGGACATGACTGAAACAACTGAACAACAACATTGTCTAATTTCTTTGGATTCTCACTGCTTGATGAGTTAGACCCCTCTTCTAGGGACTAGATCTAGATACCATGGGAGGAAGTGTCAAAGAGTCAAACTGAAGCCAGATGTTGGGAAAAACTTTCTAACAAAAAGAACTGTCAAAAAGGGGAATGAGAAGTGATGGGTTTCCCTTGAAGCTCTACAAGCAAGATTCAGAGAATGCATTGATCTGCTGTCATAGAGATTCTTTTTCAGGTATAGATTGATTTCTAAGGTTTCTTCTAGCTCCAAAATTTTTGCTTTTGTTACATGACTATTTTTTTACTCATCACCTATGGGCTTTCTTTCATATTTACCCAAATGAGCTCTTCCAAACCTCTTTTTTGCCCCTCTTAACCTCTTACACCTTTCCCAATCTTAGCTAATGGCCTCTCTCTCCACTTTAATAGGAAGCAAAGAATCAAGACCATCTATCTTGAATTTTTCTCATGTCTTCTGATTTACAACTTTAAATCTTCATTTTTACCTTCTCTCCTCTAGAATATAAGAAAGAGAAGATTCTTGTACTACTGCCCTTAATCTCATACCTTCCTATTTCTTTCAGAAATATATCATGCTCATCTCTAATCTGATATCCCTTTTTACTGTTCTTTCCCTACCACCTATAAGGTTTTTCATATCCCCATCTTTAAAAAAAAAGGAAAAAAGAAAACATAATTAACTCGACCATTTCAAATTGTAATCTTATCTCCTTCTATGTACTGCTAGAAAAACATCATTTCCTCTTGTTGCCTCTACTGCCTCCTTGCCCATTCACTTTTCAGTTCCTGATATAATAGCTTCCAGCTCTTCAACTCCACTAAACCTGCTTTCCCTGAATTTACAAACAGTCTCCTACAGAATCCAGATGGTCTTTTCTCAGTCATATTTCTTGACTTTTCTGCAGCTTTTGACTCTGTTGACAACCCACTCCTCCTGGCTGTTCCTTCCTTCTTTGGCTTTAGTGATGCTTTTTTCTGCTCTTCCTACTTGTATGACCTTTGCTTTGCAGTCTCCTTTTTTAGTTTGTTATTTTCCTTGCAAGGCTGTCTTAGCCTCCTTTTTGTTTTATGGAGGTCTAGTTAGCTTCCTTGTATTTATTTACTTGTTAGTGTAATAATAATGAGAGCCAAGTAACCAGTGTTATGATAGAATGGGAGAGAGAGGGAGTCTGTATAATGAGTCTCTCTTCCAGCTCTCCCCTGAGGTTGAATTTGCACTGGGAGACTTAGGGGGTGTCACCCTGAAACTGGGTGACCTGGATGGTCATGCTGCCCCATAGGAGTTGGGGCAAGGCTTCCCTATAAGATGAGTTATGTGGTACCCCAATCTGATTCTGAATGAGGGTGGGGTTTACACAAGCCCTCCCCCAAGGTCAGTCAACTTCACAGTGGGTGGTCTGGCTCCAAGATGGAGGCAGCCAGACCAAGCTGTGATTCCCCTCTCCCTCATTGTCTCTCAGGCACTCTGGAACACTATCTGACTAATGAATGGGTTTTATTATTTGCAATTCAGGGATTGGGGAAAGGGGTGAAGGGTAGAGGGATTTGGGGTGCCCTCTTCTCTATTTCTAAGGGGTCTCACTCAAGAGGGAACCTTTGGGGTTCCCAGTCCCAAGCTTCTTCCCCTCCCCTTCTCCTTCTGTTTCTACTTCTAGTTTTCTGTTTTTGTCCTTTTTCTATAATTGTAAGGTTTGAATGAAAGGGGGTCTCTCAGCAAGGTTGGGTAATGGGTGAAGGAGACTAAGAGATTGCTCCCAAAATGATTCTCAATGCTTACTCAATGGTTGAAGTCTTGATGGACGAGAAGCAATGGAATACCTTTGACCAGGGAATCGGGGTATCAATGTCCAAAGAAAGATCCTCAGGAAGCCCTCAGGACTGGATCTGAGCTGGGATGTCCTCCTCCTCTCTCCTCTCTGTCCTCCGCTGGAGGCCCTTCTCCTCCTTCCTCCTCCTGAGAATTACCCAGCACCCTCCCAACTGCCAGTAACTGTCAGCCACTCCTTCTCTGGCTTCCTTTGTCCCAACCCCCTTGCACAAATCCCATCCTTTCATTAGTTGTCATTGTTTAAGAGTTATTATTTCTACAGAATTGGCTTCTAGAGCCATAGGGCTGTTTCTCTCCTTAGCTCTCCACATGGCTATCCCAATAGGATATCAAACTCAATATGTCCATAACAGAACCAACCATCTTTCCCTCCAAATCTGCTCTTCCCCAACATTTCTCTCTTTCTTGTCAAGAGCCCTAGTGTCTTTCTGTTCACTCCTGTTTATATCCAGAATCATCCTTAATGCTTCCCTTTTCTTCCCTCATTTCCCCTCACCCTCCTGTGCTTTTCTACTCTTTGTTTCTCTTGCGCCTCACCTAGAGCCTTGCATTAGATGATGCACTTAATAAATGAGTGTCAGACTGGGTTCCAAGTGGGGCCACCACCCTCTACCTCCCCACCACCCAAAAGTTCCCAATCCCCACTCCCAAATTTCCCATCAATGTTCTTTTCCCCTTTTTCCTCCTGCCTGGACACTCCCTCACTTTATCCCCACCCATTAGATTCACAATCCCCATTCCATTCTGACCTTTAGGTCCATTGCTCCCCTTCCTAGTGGTGGTGATCTTGTCCCCTCCAAGTTCTCCTCTCTGTAGCTCAGACACCCTGATGTCCCTTCAGGGTTCCTGACCTTAACCTTTGCCCTGAAGTTATACCCAGAAGATCTTGAGACCTTCTTCTCTGCAGCAAAATCCTCTGCTTTGTGTTGTTTCTCCCAGTCAGAGTGTGAACTCCTAGAGACTAGGCCTTCTTTTTCTGTAGGTTTCTTTAGTACTTAGCAAATGCTTGTAACATAGTAAACAGATTATAAATACTTTTGTTGTCTATTCAATACATGTTTATTGAATTGTTGTCTTGCTATTATTGTAAGATTCTATGATATTCATTACATTTTACACAATTTACTTTTTTGGAGTCAGAAATCCTGAGTACTTAATTTATTTAAGTTTAACAGATTAACAGACATTTAAGAGCCTATTATGTGCAAGACATATCCAAGGCATTGGGTTCCAAAGACAAAAAATCAGAAACAGTTTTTGCTAAGATAGAACTTATATTTTTCTACCACGTTGTTTTGTTTTGTTTGTTTGTTTTTCCCCTGAAACTAGTCATAAAGTAAACTAATATTGGCTGATGCTCAAGCCTTTTGTATATTAAGTATTCACTATTTGCATAAATGATGAGAAGGCTTTGTTTTCTGGGAAGAGGAAAGATCATAAGAATCATTTGATTCAGTAATCAGAAAAATTTTTTATTTTATTTTTTATTTATTTTATTAAATTATTTATATTATTTATTTATTTTATTTTTTAGCCCTTCCCTTCCTCCTTAGAATCAATACTGTGTATTAGCTCCAAGGCAGAAGAGTGGTAAGGGCTAGGCAATGGGGGTCAAGTGACTTGCCCAGGGTCACAGCTAGGAAGTGTTTGAGGTCACATTTGAACCTAGGACCTCCCATCTCTAGGCCTGGCTCTTAATCCACTGAGCCACCCAGCTGCCCCCTTTCAAGCATTTTAAGTAATCATTAATTTGTTAGTTAAATCGTTAATATATCTTTGTGTTTTATCATGAAAATTAACAACCTCTTTTAAGGTTTCCCTCCTTTATCATGAAATTTAACATCCTCTGTCAAGGTTTCCCTTTAGGAAACCTTAAATTCTAACCTTTAGGAGACCAGTTCTTCTTTGATGTTTCTTTTGCAGCTTTATTTTTAATGCCATTAGCTCAATTCAAGGAAGCACTAAATGACCTGGTATAAAGTTGGTGAGAGGAAGTAGACCTAGTTGGAGTAAGGGTTTGGGAAGGCTAGGGTCAAGGTGGAGAGGCCTGGACCCATGTGGGATGGAGAGGGAAATTTTTGGTTAGTCATCCGAGTTTTCACATTGGAAGAGTAAGAGGTGTGTGAGAATGGAGGCAAGGGATGGAATTCTTGGAGGGGGCATGGAATCTTGGAAGAGGAGCAGGAGACCAAATGACAGTTGGAAGAGCAGAGAGACTTCTGGGAGGGATTTGCCTGAGAGGGGGCTCTTAGGGGGAAGAGCTCAGTGAGGGGAGACAGAAACGAGCTCTGAGCAACCTGAAGGCATCCTTGAAGTTTCCTGACCTAATTGAGAAAATCTGCTACCTTTGTTGACTGACATCTTGATATCACCTCAGTCCAAGATTGTGCCAACCAGTGTTTGGGGGTTTCTGGACTCCATTTGGGGAGCAGATCCCTGAACCCCCTCTTTCCCTTGAACCTTACCTTTCAGAGACCCTTATCAAATATAGACAAACTGATTAGAGATATTAGGCATAGGCTTAGTGGGAAGGGCAGGTGAAGCTTTGAGTTGAGACATATTTGGTCTCCTAAAGGCAAAGAACCTGGAAGAAATTAAGCTTTAGGGAATCCTGCACCCACTGACTACCACCAATTTCCTTCACTCTTATCCTTTACCTTGTTATCTTGAATAAACCCTAGAAAAGTCAGATTGCGTTTAAGATTACTTGGGAGACAGTTAAGGGAAGGAGTGCTGCAGCTAAATCAGGCAGAAATCCATCTTTAAGCCTGACCACCTGTGGTGCAGAGGGGGGAGGCTTATGTGAGCCCTGATTCAGAGCAACAACGAATCAGGTCACCATGTACCCTAGCTTATGTGGAAGCCTTCCCTCCAACCTTTGAGGGGTGGCATACCATTCCCTAGTCCCCCAGTTTCCAAGGGGACCCCCTCATAGTCTCACAGTATTGGTGGCCAACACTGAGTGAAGAGGAGGTTTGCTACACTGATTCCACCTTATTCTCTTAGCTCTTCCTCCTCCTCATTAGCCACCCTAATACAGGTGGTAGGAGTTTGCTGGTTATAGGACACTAATCTCTGCAGAGAACCAAGGGATCAGAGCAGGGAGCAAAACAGGAGAGTCTCTACTCGACTTTACCTCAAAGATAGAGTGATGTTTTGCAATGGATTTCTTAGTAGCACCCATGTGGAATTCCCCGTGGGGTCTCAAGTAGGTCCATCCAGCAGAGACTTCAGCAGTGATATCACTTTGTTCACCTGCCCTGGCTTATTCTAAAAAAATATTTGTCAGGAAAATGCAGATAATGTAGAAAAGTTTTCTTTCAGTGGTGGACATTGATAGTATGCAGATAACTGTTGCAGTACTTTGGTTTATGCAGCAGTTATGTTTCTGAAAAGGTTTGTATAAATAAAATCATGATGATTTATATAATATTTTACTAGTTTACAATGTTTGATTCTTGCCCCAGCTTTTCTTTCACATAGTTAATGATGTATAACCAAGCAATTAAACATAGATTATTGTTGAAAATAACTGCTCATTTTTTTAATTGAAGAAACTTGTATAATAGAAGACCTCCTTGAAGTTTGGATTTTTGCGTATTGAGTTTTCTTAAAATGAGGCAACATTATTAAGCAGCAGTTATTTCTACCATCACTTGAACTAGTAGAAACCTTTTTGGAGGGAGGTTGAGCACTAGAATTGGAGTCATTGCATCAAGTTTGAAATTCCAGCTATATTGCTTGCTATACCTGTGTGACTTCAACAAATCCATGAACCTCTTTAGCCTTAAATGTAAAATAAAAGGAGGTGGGATGGGTAAGATGGCCTCTAATGTCCCTTCCAGCTCTAAATCTGTACCTTTCTGCTATAACTTCAAGTCAAAACAAATTAGTAAAAGGACTTGTGCATGTTGGCAGTTTACTTGAAACTCCCAGGATTGTCATTTTAGAGTTGGAAGGGACTTCAGGGGCCATTTAGACTAGCCTTTTATTTCATAGATGAGGAAACAAGCCTAACAGGAATTCATGACTTAATCAAGATCTTCCATACAGGTAGTAGCAAAGTTGGGATAAGATTTATTTAAAACATTTATTCAGTTGTTATATTGACATAGACTTTAAAATAGTTTGTTTGGTTTTGATTTAATTAGTGATTATTTTTGTCTTGATAGTTATGAATGCAGGAATGAGGAAATACTTCCTACAAGCCAATGATCAGCAAGACCTAGTAGAATGGGTAAATGTTTTGAACAAAGCTATAAAAATAACAGTAAGTATTCTTATTCTTTCTTAAAAGTGTTCATGTCCAGAAGAATTCTATACATCTTTTAAGATTCTAGTTTCATGACAGTTATTTACTAATCTTTATTGAAGTAGTATTTATTTCCCAAGTAATGTTTCCTTTGAAGTTGACTCTTCTAGTGAGAATTACATTTTATATATCTCTTGCATTCTTTAGTTACCATCTGAAAGTAAATAATTTCATATTTATATAAAGACCATTTATCCCAACAATGAGTTAATATAACTCCAGGTTTTGCTCAGAGGTTAAGTTGCATTTTTTTGTCTTGCGCTAGAACAGCTTGTTACCACATGACAGTGAACACCCACACACGGCATCTGATCTCGACATGAAGCACAAGTTATTTTTAGGGTTTTTTTTCACTGTGTAGTTTCAGGGAAGCAATTTCATGGACTGATTCAGAAGGTCATATTCTTCTAAGAGTCTAACTGACCAAATGGGGCAGATACTCTTGTAGCAACTATTTGCTCTTTTTTATTTAGGAAAATCATTTCTAGTAACTGTTTCTGTGTAGCTTCAGTTAAGCAGTTTGTCATGTTAAACCACAGGTTACTTAGTCATATTTTAGATTTTTAAGAAGCTTTAGAGTTTTTTATACATATCTGAACTACTATAATATCTAATATTTTCTAAGTCACAATTTGTAGTGAAAGTAACAGTATTTTAAAATATTAATAAATGTATATTACTACTATCAGTTTGCTTGCGGCTTTTATCTTTCTCATGTTCAGAACTTTTTTTTAGCTCTGAATAAGTATCTAGTAGTAATCAGTATTGATATTTTTTATTGTTTCTATTTAGAAAAGATTTACATGAAACTTGCTTATGAATTGTTTCCAACTGGATTAAAGTGGATAAATGTTTTTTGGTAAAATAATTTGATAATGTTTTAATGTAAAATACCTTTGTAATACAAAGTGAACCTAGAGAAAATGGACAGCTTTTATTAGTATAATGAAACTATTAAGGAAGTGCCTATGCTTTTAATCATATTTTATCAATTTTCTTCACCTCACATTTTACATATACATACACATATACATGTGTGTATGTATATGTATATAGAGAGTATAATCTGGAGCTGTGAATGTATCGAATTATATAGCCTACAAAGTAAGACTTTGCTGATAAGAATATTCTTTTAAAATGAGAAATTCATGGTTGTAGCTAGTTAAAATAATGTACACAATTTAACTGGCTTTTTGATTTACTTTTCTGTGGGAAAATTCCAAATAATTTTAGCAATATAGCATTTTGTTTTTTAGTGATCTGCAAAATATTGTATAGTATAAACGTTGAAATTTTTTTCAAAACTTAAAATTGCATCTGTTTTGGAAGTATATGTTTAGGGAAAGAGAAAGAGAGTAGTTGATTGTTTAACTGTATTTTAATTACAGTGTCTTGCCATCCTGATGGTCTGTCCACCTACATAGTTGCCTGGTATCTTTTCTTAGATACTTTATGTAGGCCTGTGTGAATGCTGGTGGGTGGTTACCTTTTTTTAAAATTTCTTTCCTCTTTATAAAATATGGGAGAAAACAAATGACCTAAACTTGAAGGCATATAAACCATAAGATTTTGAAAAATTAAATTTTAAAGCAAATTGGCTTTTAGCTATCTCCTTGTGTTAATGATAATCATTTAGGTGAGCCCTTCCAAAATGCACATCATGACAACACAAAAAAATGTTTTTACTATAGATTTTAATCTGCATTTTAAAAGTATGATAATAAAGCTTGTAAAATGTTGTTAGTGTCATAATTCCCACCCTAGCAAAAAACCTCATAAATTGCTGGGTACTTTACTTTGCCATAGAGAAATTGGTATAAAAGAGAGAAGCAATATGGTGGGGGTAGATAGTACTGGAAATGAAATAAGGAAGATGTCTTGCCTCTGACACAAAAATATGTGATCCTCCTTAAAGCAAACTTTCTGAACCTAGTTCCATCATCTGTAAATTAGGCATGATATCTGTGATTCTTACATTGAAGGGTTTTTGTATTTCCAATGTGATACTATATAAAGCATTCAACAAAGTAGAAAGTAGCATTAGTTCTTATTGTAGGTAGCCTGCCTGGAGGGCCTTGATGATTTTAGTCATTATTTTATATTAGTATTCTTCATTGAGAGTGCCAAGCCTGAAGTTTTTGTAGAGGCCCAAATGATCCGAGGAATAAACATTGGAGTGCTTTGATTTTTCTTTAGTAATTTTGGTTCATGATATTTAGGTCAAATAATGTACATTAAGCTATTTCTAAATAATTCTTTCTAATAATGTTCATAAATTATTAGGTCTGCAAAGCTTTTATTTTTTTATTATTTTTTTTTTTTACAGCATAGTAACCTTCCTTATTTAAATCTTAAAATCTTTCTCTGTTTAACAGTGGTAATTGGATCCAAGGAAATGAAGATAGGTGAAAAACTTTACTGAGCATTGGTCAGAGGGGTTAGTCCCATAGGATGATGTAATAAATAAAACTATTATGGCATAGTTTTTTAACTTTATGGTAGAGTTTAATGAGATAGTAGTGACTTTAATCAGAAACAGCATTGATTAGGGTGACTGTGATCCATAAGGTGCTTATGAAGTATGATTCCCTTTTTTATTTTTTTTTGCTGTTTATCATATCTCAGACTCAGAGAATACAAGCACATTTTTGTAGAAAAATTGTCATTTTTCCACACAATCATAAAATTTGCCTGCTGTTTTTTAAAGGGGTTGAAATGAAATAGAATTAAGGTACATTTCTTTGATGTTAGCTTAGTAGTTCTCAATAATGCTATTTTTCTTCTCATTAAGCAGTAGCTAATTTATGTCTATTTTAATGGGTGATTTTAAACTTTAAATGGGAGTATTTTTTGATAGACTGATACATATTCAATGTTTATTTCACTGATATTATTTCATTGATATATTTTTATTGATTAGAAATACAAAGTGTTCAAAACTTATTCATTTTTATATTTTAATTTTTTGTTTTTATATTTGAATAATTCTATAAAACCAAAACCCCAAATCACATACCCAAATAAACAAGTGATGAATCATATTTTTGCATCTGCCTTCCTGTGTCCCTATAGTTCTTTCTTTGGAATGGATAGCATTCTTTTTCATAAGACCCTCAGAATTGTCCTGAATCATTGTACTGCTGTTAGTAGCAGAGACTGTCATATTTGATCATTCCACAATATCACAAAAATGTAATCTATTTTTACTTTAAATTTGGTATCAGATTGTTGTCATGGAAATTATTCTTTGTTTAACATTAAGAGTTTTATAAGGGCCGATAGGAAGCATTGAGCTTAATTAAGACTCCTGTTTCTTTACTGTCTTTTATTTTTAAACAAAGCTTTACTAAGAATAAATGGAAAATAGGAAGCCAGCATGAAGTTCACAAGATAGCAAAATATTTCAATATGTTAAATTTAGTAGTGAGGAAACACCTTTTCAAAACAGGTATTCAAACCAGAGTGCATGGCTAACTTTCAGCCTACAGCATCCATCTTGTCTCTTAATAAATAGATTTTATATACTGTATTTGAACAGCTAGTTCTCTCTGTATATAGCTAGTAATTACTTTTTCTTTTGTCAGGAGAGAAGTTCCCCACTCTTCATTCTAAACAGTCATAGGCTATGAAGATGCCTGATGCCCATTATAAATTGTTCTGGTTTATATCAATGAAAATAAAATGAAGTAAAGTATCATCTAGCAGCAGGGTACTGATTTTCAAAAGTGCTCTAAAAGGTTCAGTCTCTTAGAATAACTTACAAATTATTCTTTGGACCCAGGAATCTGTATTGAAAGTTTCCAGAAGCACCCTTGGTACATTTTGTTTTTGCAATTAAAATTATTGTACTGTGACAACTGGGTAGACAGAATTTTTGCTAATCTTTTTTTCCTTGGGAGTTAAACATTTGATTGATTTTATTTAAATTACAATGTTTCTTTTATTCAGTTGTAAAGTTATATGAAGCTTTCAATTGAAACTTCATTTTAATATAAGGAAATGCTGAGAAAACTGAAATGATAGAGTTGATTTTTATCTAAACAAGCTGCTCTACTTGGCCATTAGGCCTTTATAAGGGACTTCCACAAACAGATCTGTTTAATTCTGCAAACTCTTATTTAAATCACTAATCCTTGCTTTAAGCTTATTCTGGGTACCTCTGCATCCTAGCTCAAACCATTGTCCCCCAATGCTTTTCCTCCTCTGCCTCAACCATTTCTGTCTGTTAAAATTCTTGCAGTCTATAGGTACCTAGATTGAGTAATCTCTTCCATGAAACCTTCTCCAGTCCTATCCTGTCACTGGAAAAAACAACAAAAACACTTATTAATTACCTACTAATGGCATAGTGGTTAGAAGACAGCAGTGGAGTCAGATAAACTGTATCCAGATTCTCCCTTGAAAGGCATATTAGTTGTGTGAATATGAAGAAGATATAACAATATACCTGGCTTTTTTCAAATGAAATTTAAAAAATTTATTTTTCAAAATTCATAAAATTAAATAAATGTTAAAGAATTCAGATAACTAAAATTTTAACTGATTTTTGGTGTAAATTAAAAAATTTAGACTTCTGAAGTTATTAAAACTTTAAATTGCATTAAACCTTTTGGGATACCTTATATATGTAACATATGTAAACTGAAATAATTTCTTTTAAAAACAAAAAAATCTTATCTATTCCATAATGCTTCATGTATTTTCTAATGACAAAGAATAGAGAAAAGTGCCTCTTCCTTTGGAAACTGTTAGGAAAAGAACACTACTGTGCATAAACTTTTCACAGTATAAGACATAAAGAAATTGTGGAGATAGATTCTAAAAGGTGACAGACAGTAATGATCTGATAATTATTATGCATTCAAGTTTTCTAGTATATTTATGCCAGTATCTTTTTACATACTAGATTTTTAAATTTCTTGAGAGCTGAGCTTACATCTTATTTATTTTGGAAGCTCTCTAAATACCAAGAACAATAGGTCACCTATAAGCATAGCATCTATGTTTTTTTATCCAAGTTATTAATAAAATTTTCATTCAGGACAAGGTCCCTGTGGCATTCTATTAGATATCCACCTTCAAGTTGACACTAATCCATTTCAGAAGACCTAGGTTAAAGTTCTACCTCTGCTGCAAACTCAGCTGGATGATTTTGGCTTCAGTTTCATTATTAAAATAAGGCAGTTGAACCTCGATGAACTCTAAAAGTCTCTTCCAACTCCTACATACTATTATTCATTTGTGCCATATTTGATAATTGTATCTACTTGACATTTATTTATTTATTTATTTATTTATTTATTTATTTATTTATTTATTTTTTAGGGCCTTAACTTTCGGTGTATTGTCTCATAGGTGGAAGAGTAGTAAGGGTGGGCAATGGGGGTCAAGTGACTTGCCCAGGGTCACACAGCTGGGAAGTGGCTGAGGCCGGGTTTGAACCTAGGACCTCCTGTCTCTAGGCCTGGCTCTCACTCCATTGAGCTACCCAGCTGCCCCTTGATATTTATTTTTATTATCAGAACAGCACATTTTCAGACCACAGTCCTACCAAAAAAACAAATATACAAATAAATATGCAAATATACAATAAACAATAAGCACCTCTGAAATTTTTGTTAATGTTTTAATTGCCAAATTCTGCTTTTGCTATTATATCTTGGTCCAATTTAAGAATGAGTTTTCATACTCATTATAAAGCATTTCATTTATCTGCCTTGAATTTTTTTTTTAAACCTCTACCTTCTATCCTAATATCAGCTCTAAGACAGAAGGGCAGGGGTTAGGCAAACAGGGTTAACTGACTTACCTAGGGTCCCACAGCCTAAAACGTGTCTGAAGCAAGATTTGAATACAGATCCTCCTGACTCCAGGCTTGGTGCTACCTTGCTGCCCCTCTTGTCTTAATTCTTTTTGTTTTAAAAAGATACATAAATATTTCATATTATTCTACCATCATCACCCTCCGCCCTGCCAAGCCAAAAGTTTCCTTGGTTAGATTACTCTAAAATATTCTCTATTGTTGAATATACTTTTGTTTATTTTTATCATCTGAAAATGAAAAATAACAATAAATGATTGCTAGCACTTTAAGAATTGCAAAGCACTTTACAAGTCCTATTTCATCTTCATAACCCTGAGAGATAGATGCTATTATTGGCTTCATTTCTTAGATGAGAAAAGTGAAGCAGACAGGTTGGATTACTTGTTCTTTCTAATGTTTGAAGCTGTATTTTAACCTAGAACTCTGTCTACTACACTACTTTAGTATCTTCAAGAATTTGTGATTTTATTTATTTAGCCAGGCTACAAAGACTCCATTGCTTTTCAAATAGTTGTCATAAATTGCTTGAGATGGAAAAAAATCATCACTCATCGTTGAAATTCTGAGAAAATATTAACAAGGCACTCTCCAGGAACAGGCCTTTAGTCAGTTGTTAGAATACACAGTTAAGCTTGTGTTCTGCTGGCATATACTTTGAGAACCCAAAGTCACTTCCACTTCATAATATCAGACTTGACTGAAGAAAAATATATCAATGCTTGGAAATTATGGCTAGAAAATATTGTTTATAATGACTTGAAATCATTTTTTTTAAGGTACCAAAGCAATCAGATCCACAGTCTCATTCTGATAGCTTAAGTCGCCAAGTTGACACTCCAGGTGGAAAAAAGCAAGTGTCTTACAGGACAGAAATTGTGGGTGGTGTACCTATAATAACACCAACTCAGGTAAATAACTTAAAACTCATAACATTTTTTCTTCTGTGTGACTATTGAGTTTCTAAATTCACTTATAATACTAATATAAAGTTAGTTCTTCCTCACCTTACTAAAAGTATTTGTACGTCATCGATTTTATTGGAGTTTTTGTTTTTTAATCTTTTTTTCTGAATAATAACTTCACTGGGTTTAGATGAAGAAACTCTATGATATGAAAGCCCTGAAATTTATTTCTAACAGGCTTAATTGTCCGTAGGCAAGAAATGTCATTTGTCCTAAAGCATAACTATAACAAGCCTCCAAAATATACTGGGAACTGTTTATTTTGGGATAGTTTTGAAAATTCTTTTATTTTGGTATGCATTTTAAATACTTAATGATCTTTTTAATATTTAGATGTTTGTTGTATATTTTGTTGATATGCATACACAATGATGCTTTTATTAGGTATTTGTTGTATCATTTCATAATTATATTGAACATTTTCTTGAAATGACACCCCGTAACTTAAAAGTCCTCGAACTGATTCATGGCATAGGACGTGCTTTAGAGCTCAAATAGAATTATTAGCAGTAAGGAAGATTTAGAAAGAGTTATTTGGCCTGTCCAATCTTGATATTTATATATTCTTTCTTGGTGCACCACAAAAAAGAGGAAAAAATGTCATTCATTCTTTCATGGCCTGGAACTTCAGGAATAAAAGTATCATCTTAAACAATAACAATAATAACAAGTTTTATTATATACTAGATTTTTCAAGTCTTTTGGCAGGGGAGAGAGAGTAACAGAGAATTCTTCCTCTTCATATGTTTTCTAGGGTCTGGACCAGACCTAGTCAGGATTATGTGAACTTTCTTATAGATAGGGACCTAATATGATCATATAGATTTAAAGATTCAGTTAGACTAAGCTTCTAACAACATTGTACTTTGTCATGATTTCAAGTGAGTGGAAAGGATTTTGTCTATACTTGTATTAAAAAATTTGAGTACTTCATATGCTTGACCATTTTAATTTTGCATAGAATTAGGGATTTTGTTGGATGTCCATTTTAGTGCTGCGGAATCAATGGCAGGTGCTTTTAAGAAGCCCAAATTATTTTTCTCTTTGGCATTTTAATAAGTGACTAATTGAATGCATAATGTGAGTAGGTTTAGTTCATTTTTATTTAATTTTTAATTTTTGCTTTTTTTTTCCCTCAGAGATGAGAAAGGAGATGGATAGAGAGATGAGAAATTTTAAATAATTCAAATTATTTGGATGATGTTGAACTCCCTGGATCAGGAAATAAATAAGAACTTCTGAGACTGACTTAAGGCCCCATGTTAAGGTTTAGGGTTCTTTAGGAATAATTTCCCTTGGTATGTATAATGGATTAACTGGGAAAATCTTAACCTAAGATCTGATATACATCTAAATGAAATTGAGATAAGATTTATTATGTCCTATTGGGTTGAAAAAAATTACTGTGGATTGAGATGAATTGAGAACCAGAAGTAGAAACAGGAGGTCCTTCCTTCAAATCTGACCTCAGATACTTACTCAGGGAAAGTCGCTTAACCCCAATAGCCTACCCCTTAGCATTCTTCTGTTTTGGAATCAGTACACAGTATTGATTGTAAGATGGAAAATAAGGGTTTTTTTCCCCCCAAAATTTGTTAAAAAAACTTTTGTACCATAAGTAAACATCATCATCTCCCTCCACCCTCCAATCTTTGTTTCATTTTAGAAAGAAGAAGTAAATGAATCTGGTGAAGGTATTGACAGGAATAATCTGAAACGGTCACAAAGCCATCTTCCTTACTTTACTCCTAAGCCACCTCCAGATAATGCAGTTATCAAAGCTGGTTATTGTGTCAAACAGGGGGCAGTGGTAAGTAACTACAATTAAGTAAATACTCTTGTGTAAAGATGGTAGTATAAAATAAATATCCTTCATGCCAGTAGATCTTATCACTTAGCTCAAGCTGTCACCCAAGTTATTTTTTAAGTTTAACAGAATTTTTATCACATTTGCCTTTCTAGTTTAAGATACAAAGATTCAAACAGAAATGCAGAAAGGAAATAGGAAGCTCTGTAGGTGTTGTGGTCTTTTTGGTTATTGGGAGGGCAAGAGGGAGGAGAATATTTTCTTTGGGTCTTGCTGTGGCTTCAAGGGACTGTGTGGAATGAAGCTTTGAGGACCACAGGTTCTCTGCTACTGAGGACCACAGGTTCACATATACTAAAGAGAGAGCATAAAAGAGAATTGTCTCTCAAGAATGTGCCCAGTTCTGTGTGGCACTTTTTAAGTGAAGTTTTAATAGTCTTTGGGGCAAATTTACTTAATGGCAAATTCAACACACTTTTTTGTTGCTCAAAAATATTATGTTCTTTCAAGAGATAATTATTGAAGTTGTTTTTGTTAATAGTCAATAAACATTTATTAAATACCTCTGATGTGCCAGGTGTGGTGCTAAGCTCTGAGTGGGGATATTTATATCCTCAGATAGATTAGATAATTAAAGAATAAGACAGTCCCTCTCTCATGGAGCTTTCATTCTAATGGGGGAAAACAATACATAAAAGGAGCTGTTGATGGCAAATGAAGTGTTTAACTTAGGAAAGTTGAGCCCTGTGTAAAGGGAGGTGTTAGCATTTTGTTGCTCTATCCTTCAGCCCTCTAATCAGATGGTTGAGGTAACTGAGGGTGCTGAAGAAGTGTTGAGTAAGTTACATTAGTCTCCAAGATGATGAAATTTCAGGAGATAAGCTGATCCCAATGGAGGCATGAATATTGGTGGTATAGAAATCAGAGCACATGATGGAAAAGGAGGATGGAATGAAAGGAGAAACATGCACTTTTTTTTCTAGTAAGCTATGAAAGGGGACAAGTGAAATATATTTAGAATTATTTTATTTTTAAAGTTTTCCTTGTTACTTCAATTTAAGTTTGTCTTACTTACATGGTAATGAAGAGTCGAATCCAGTTCAAATCCATCCAGTGGCAGCTAGGTGGTACACTGAATATAGAATATTTGACTTGTTCTCAGGAAGGACCTGAGTTCAAAATCCTCTCTGACACTTCTTTCTGCCTGTGAAGCCCTGGACGAGTCTCTTAACCTATATGCTTCAATGCTCATTCATAAAATGGGGTAAATGTAAGAATTAGATAAGAGAATATAATGAAGTGGGAAAGAAAAAACATTAAATAAAAGCAAATTAGTTCTCTATGGAGCAGGCATTCCAGAGGACACATTAGCAGGGATGGGTGGCCCGGGAGTGGG
Source organism: Gracilinanus agilis (assembly GCF_016433145.1). Classification (NCBI taxonomy): domain Eukaryota; kingdom Metazoa; phylum Chordata; class Mammalia; order Didelphimorphia; family Didelphidae; genus Gracilinanus; species Gracilinanus agilis. The sequence continues at coordinate 636,400,967 of NC_058131.1, forward strand.
CATTGTGGTAACTGGGTTGAGATGAATAGGAATAAGGGAGTGGAGGATAGAGAACAGGGTTTGAATAATGGAATCTGGGAGCTCAGGATCATTGAGAATGAGGACTTTATGACTAGATGAGAGTTTGTTAGTAGTTGATGAGTGACTTCAGATGGGTTATCAATATCACTATGGTTTTGGCCTCAGAGTAGAATACTCTCTGGATTGTAGGCACTAAGGTAAAGGGATCAGTAGAGAGAGCTAATGGCATGGTACTGCTTCTTTCCTTTCTCTGCATCTAGGCCAGACCAGTAATTATACCTAGAAAATCCATTATATACAATACATTGGTCTAGGTATAGGCAGATTTTCAAAGAAAAATAAGAAATGGGTCCTTTCCTTCATGTAACTTAAATAGTGGTTTAATTTCTTGAGCTCATTCCATTAATATATATGGTGAAGAAGGAGGAAGTAGAGGGAAATCTACTTCTTATAGTTTAGAAAGTAGCCCATCAGATTTCCAGTTCAATTAATTCTCTAAGTCTAAACCATTTGTATCACAAGAACTGAAAGCCTGCATCTTTTACTTTTCAGAGTTGTATTAAAACCTCAGGCTGGAGTAACATAAATAATATCATTTGAGTTAAAAAATTGTTTTAATTCAAAGATACTTTATTTTCCCTATTACATGTAATTATAATTCGCAACATATATTTTCCAAAATTATAAGATCCAAACTATCTTCCTCCCCCTACTCGGAGATGGTGAGCAATTTGATCTGGGCCACACATGTATTATCTTGCAAAATGCACTTCCATATTGGTCATTGTTGTAAGAGCATACTCATACAAAACCAAAACCCCAAAATACAACTGTAAATAACAACCAAATGAAAGATAAGTACACTTTGATCCACATCCACCCAAGTCTAACAGTTCTTTCTCTGAAAGTGGATAGCATTCCCCATGATAAATCCTTCAGGATTGTACCAGATAATTACATTGCTGAGAGAAGCCAAGTTTTCACAGATAGTCATCGTATAATATTGCTGTTATTGTGTACATTCTCCCAGTTCTCTTTATTTTGCTCTTCATCAGTTCCTACAGATCTTTTCAGCTTTTTCTAGAATCATCTTGCTTATCATATTTTATAGCACAATAGTATTCCATCACCAGCATATGCTATAATCTGTTTGTTCAGCCATTCCCCAATTAATGGACATTATTCCAAATTTCAATTCTTTGCTACCACAAAAAGAACAGCTGTAAATATTTTTGTACAAGTTGGGCCCTTCCCATTTTTTATTCTCTCTCTGGGATACAGACTCAGTATTGTTATTACAGGATCAAAGGATATGTTTAATTTTATATGGCCCTTTGGGCATAGTTCCAAATTGCCCTCCAAAATGGTTGGATCAGTTCACAACTCCACCAACAATGTATTAGCGCCCCAATTTTGCCACCTCCCTTCCAACAGTTATTACTTTGCTGCCATATTGAATCTGATATGTGTGAGATGGTGCCTCAAGAATGATATCATTTGTATCCAAATGGGAATAGAGAAGTTTTTCAACCTTTGACATTTCTGACTTTTATGTTCATTATCAGAATAATTAAATGACTGTTAGCATTTGACATTCTTAGAAACAGAAGTCTTACTGTTTGTTTTCATCTCTGGCAGATGAAGAATTGGAAGCGAAGATATTTTCAATTGGATGAAAACACAATAGGCTACTTCAAATCAGAACTGGTAAGTTTCTTCAGCACAAACTTTGATGTAAAGATTAATGTTTAGAGCAGGAGTTCCTGACCTGGGGTACATATCCTTTTGGGGATCTGTGGATTCCATATAAGATCAACAGTTTATTTTTTAATTGAAATAAAATTTCTGGATTTAAAAACATTATTCCAAGGAGTCCAGAGTCATTTGCCAGACGGTCAGAGGAGTCCATGACAAAAAAGATTTTTAAAAGAACTGATTTGGAAAGGGAAGGTCAGTTTGTCATGGTTGAAGGGATTTCAGACATGAAGCCAGGTAGATGTGGGTTCAAGTTTTGCTTTTGAATACTATGTGAGTTTAGGCACATTCTGCCCTCAACAGAATCCACCTGGACCCCCTCAACTCCACCAAATTAAAGTGTCATTGGGAAATGTTTATAAAATAAATTAAAATATGATGCAACATAGATAATGTTAAATTGTGGTATTCTAAGTCAGTACGGGCTAGCAGCTATCCTTTTCTATTTAGTTCTATATCACTGCATTAGGTAAGTTGCAAAGAAAGTGCCAACTTGCATTGGAAGAGGGAATTTCCTCTTATAGGATTTCCTGGTACTAATGAATTCATAGATTCAGCCCTTATCGGTATCCATGGCCATGTTATGCTTCCTTGGGATTCTGAATAACTGATTCAGGTCTCTGATAAATGTCCCTTTTGAATGTTATTCGTGTGTATTTTGCTAATGTTGTCTACATGTATCTGGTAAAAGAATCATAAAAGCAGAAAGGGTAAGGCAGTATGGCATAGCAGATGGAGCTAGGAAGAGCTGACTTTAAGTCCTTCCTTGTATACTTTTTAATTTAAGAGACCCTGAGCAAATCAGAATTTCCTAGTGCCCTTCCAGTGTCTCTGTAGGAGGAAAAGTTATAGATGAGTTTGCAAACCTCCTTTGATAAGGGGAATTCTTACAATGTGAGTTCACTATACCAATAAAATTGTAGGTCGAAAACAAAACAAAATTGAAGAGCCACACTTGAAAGGAAAACCTATATGATATGTTCATAGAAGAAAAAAAATAAAACCAGTCATCTTTGGAAGCCAATATCAGGCATGAGGGTTTTATTTTCTTGTTTTTACCCTCTTTCTTTTTCTCCAACCTATCAGTCAATGTGAGGGGAAAAATAGGTGATGTTTCTTTTAGAATCTTGGTATTTTCCTTCCTTGTTTTAAGTTATTTGTGATTTTTCATGATTTTTGTATTATATTTGATTTTAAAATAGTGTGAGATTTACTGACTTTTAATAGTTTATGCTGTATGTAGTTAGGAAATATCTTAATAGCTCAGTTTAAATACAAGTGGATTTCTACTGTTTTAAAGCAGCTACCTGATGGTTAGTAGTAGTGTGTCATGTCTGGGATTGAATAAAAAAGTTAATTAAGCTTAAAATTTGTTTGACAAAGTAGTTCACATTTATATAGTACTTCAAGGTTTACAAAGCACTTCATCCTCATAATCCTTTGAAGTGCATTGTATATGATGCTAAGTTGTGATGTGCAATAGAAGCAGAACACGTGGGTTTGAGTTCTGCTTCTGACATTTCCTACCAACACAGCAAAGGACAAAGTCATTTAGCATGAGCTTCTCTTTCCTGGACTATAAAATAGGGATAATACTTACACTACTTACCTTCCAGGATTGTTGGGAGAAAAGTACTTGGTAATAGAAACTCTATACTGAATTAGCAATCTGATCACATCATTGTGGATAATCCCTTCAAAGATAGAAGTTAAAACTTCCCTGTGGCCACTTTTGCTCTTCTTTTCTAACTTCTCTTATAAGTTTGCCACTAGTCTATTCAACATTTTAATACCTTCCTCACTTTCTCTTGATATCATGATGTTTCCAGTGGAACATGTGGACTGTCCATTGGTTATTTATTACCTCACTCGAACTACATGGCCAACCCACATTTTTCACATATGTTTCTTTAAGACCTCTTTTAACTCTGATTCTATTTGGCAGTATATATTTGTTTTGTTTTGTTTTTTAAACCCTTACCTTCCGTCTTAGAATCAATACTAATTCTAAGGCAGAAGAATGGTAAGGGCTAGGCAATAGGGATTAAGTGACTTGCCCAGGGTCACACAGCTAGGAAGTGTCTGAGGCCAGATTTGAAGCCAGGACCTCCCATCTCTGGGCCTGACTCTCAATCCACTGAGCCACCCAGCTGCCCCCAGTAGTATATATTTGTAATGTGTTAAAAGCCTCCTTAATGGGAATTATTATTTCCCTTTAAGTTTTAAGTTACCAAAATAAAAACAAAACTTTAAATTTTTTTTAATTTCTTAAAATTTACATGCATTTATTTTCACTCTTCTTTACCCATTAAAAATGATTTTTTTTTAAGAAAGAAACCCTTGTAATAAGCATACATAGGAAAAACAAGGAAAAATCTTTTATTGATAATGTCTAAAAATATATGTACCATTCTGCATCTTACTTTACTGTCAGGAGATGTTTCATCTTCAGTCCTTTGGAATCACAGCTTATAATTGCATTGTTCTAATTTCAAGTCTTTCAGAGTTGTGAAAAAGGAAACCTAATTACTCGTTTTAATAGCTTAAAAGTAAGTCAGGCTTTCCTTAAAGGTAGGCATGAGACGTTTGAGGGATTATCTGCCAGTTTTCCCTTTATAGCATGAAGTTTTGTGTTTGATTTGTAGTGATCATGTTTTGGATGACTGATTAGAAGATTAAGTTTTAATATTGATTCCCAAGGAAAATAACTAACGCTGAAAGTGATATTAAAATTAAAAGAAAGGTAATGTGTTGACTTACTTGGTTTTTGGCAGGAAAAGGAACCTCTCCGGATAATACCACTTAAGGAGGTTCATAAAGTTCAAGAATGCAAACAGAGGTGAGGAATACTAATTTAAGTCCTGTTTAAATGTTTTGTCATAGTTGAATAGGTGATATGTCTCTGGCTTCTGATATCTATTTGTCAACATTTTTTTCAGTTTTAGTATTTTAATTGTTTATAGTTGAGAATTCATTTCATAACAATTTTTAAAAATCGCATTTAAAAGATTAGATTTTTCTGTGATCTTCATGATAAATAAAATACTAGAAATATGTTTTTAAAAACTATTAGAGAAAAATAATTTTAAAAAGAGTAGTTTATAATTGGACAACTTGATTTGAAATTTTGTTTTTTTAGATTATTTTTAGTACTCATAGGAGCTGCAAATGTAACTTGCTTGAATAATTTGTCATCTTTGCTGATTCTCCAAAGATAAAATAGAAAACAGCTTTGAAACTGAAACTAACATATGGAGGAGAGGGAGGAAAATATGCTTAATCAGCAGATAGAGCCATGCACAGATAATCAAAAACTGAAACTGAGGTTCTTAAACATAAACATTTTTACTTGTATTATAAATGTAATATAAAAATGTGCCATAACTTTCTTTTCTTCATATGAGATACTAGTAAAGGACTTGACAAAGTAGGCACTATAAAAATGCTTTGTCCTTACTCTCATGCCCAAGTCAAAAAACTAAAATAAAGGTTTAATAATAGTTGCTAATTTGAGTTTGTTTAAATTCATCTAAGACTTTGATTTTTGACATTTGTTTATTCTGAAGAAGTTTACTTTTTTAAAGTCTTGATTTCTATTTGCTTGTTGAAATGATGAAAGATAAGGATGTAATATCAACATTTGGATATTTTTGTTTTCACAGTGACATAATGATGAGGGACAATCTCTTTGAAATTGTAACAACATCTAGAACCTTTTATGTGCAGGTAAGATAATTATTTTGAGATCCTACAAGAAAATAGAAGGCAGTATTAATGTAATAATGCATGTATTAGAATCTATCATTTGTGGAGTTAAAAAAATTATACTCCACAAATAAAAACTTTATATGGAAGGTTATCTTTGAACTAAATCCTTAAGAAATAGAAAACAATCTTTCCATTATTAATATCTTTAAATTACTTTAGAATGAAAAAAATGCTATCAGAATTTGTATTTTGTGTTTCATTTGCTGCCTAATGATAGCTATTAATTCATAAGTGCTGGAACTATTTTTCTTGGAGTGCTGGGTATTATTTTATCCACTTTTTAGTGAGCCTTTAATTTTCTATTTTCCTTATTATTGTAATTTTATGAAAAACTATGATTAAAATTAGAGTTAATTACCTTAATACTACATTGTAGGGTAATTGATTATAGTTTCTTCATCTATTTGCTTACTTGTATTGTAAAAATGTAGTCATTAAAATAATGACAATTTGTGTACCAGTTTCCATTTCAAATGACTTAGAGATAAAAACTTTGACTTTTCAAATTGACTTAAAGGTGGACATAGAAGCAGGATATTGAAAAGTATGATGAAAAATGTGGTTCAGGAGTAAGAAATAAAAAAAAAGCCCAAAGATAATTTCTTAAAAAAAAAAAAAAAACAAAAAAAACACACAAGAATTAGGAGGCACTGAACATAGCAAACATCAAATAACATAAAAATTAAATCTTTTGCATTTTATTTCCTTTTTTTAAAAAATTTTATTTATTTATTTGATTAATTTAGACTATTTTCCCATGGTTATGTGATTCATGTTCTTTCCCTCCCCTCCAATCATATCCCCATCGAACCACGTGTTCAAGCAAATGTTTTTCTTCTGCATTTTTACTCCCACAGTTCTTTCTCTGAATGTGGATAGCATTCATAAGTACTCATAAGTCTCATAAGTACCTCAGAATTGTCCTGGATCATTGCATTGCTGCTAGTAGAGCAGTCCATTATGTTCGATGGTGCCATAATGTATCAGTCTCTGTGTACAATGTTCTTCTGGCTCTGCTCCTTTCACTCTGCATCAATTCTTGGAGGTCTTTCCAGTTCACATGGAATTCCTCCAGTTCATCATTCCTTTTAGCACAATAGTATTCCATCACCATCAGATACTATAATTTGTTCAGCCATTCCCTAATTGAGGGACCTCCCCCTCATTTTCCAATTTTTTGCCACCACAAACAGCACAGCTATAAATATTTTTGTACATGTATTTTTTCTTATCTTTGTGGTACAAACCCAGCAGTGGTATGGCTGGATCAAAGTGTAGGCAGTCTTTTAAAGCCCTTTAGGCATAGTTTCAAATTGCCTTCCAGAATGGTTGGATCAATTCACAACTCCACTAGCAATGCATTAATATCCCAGTTTTGCCACAATGCCTCCAACATTTATTACTTTCCTTTGCTGTAACATTGGCCAACCTGCTAGGTGTTTTGATTTGCATTTCTCTAATTATGAGAGATTTAGAACAATTTTTCTTGTGCTTATTGATGGTTTCTTATTTGAAAACTGCCCATTCATGTCCCTTGCCCTTTCGTATTTCAACAGAAAGAAAATGGTTCTTTACTCATTGGAATCATTCTTGATTCAACATCTCTGTATAGTGTCAGACTACTGACTTGTCATAGCATGTATCAAAATTAATGTAAAATCAGGAGGGAGAATAAAAATGAAAGGGCATAAAATCAAAGTGACTAACCTGAACTGTTTAAACTAAATCTACTTCTCTAAAATGGTAAAGTGAATGGAAGAACAAACATAGACACAAATTATTAGGTTTTCTAGAAAAGTTTAACTGATATAAATCAATTGTCATAATGAGGAGATAGAAAATAGTCAAGGAACTGATTCATCAGCAAGCTCTAGATCTCTTTTCCAAGTAGAAAGGATGAAGGAGGAAAGGAAATACTCATGTATACAATATCTTCTATATGAAGGTACTTGATGAGTGTGTTATTTTTTTTTTTTTTGGCGAAGTGTGCCAGGTAATTCCTTTGGTTTAAAATTGACTGTGTGACTGTAGGCAAGTCATTTTACTTTTCAGTGCTCTAGGCAGCTTTTTAAGACAGGATGTTTAGGAAAAGAAACCAATATGCACTGGTAGAGGGCACTCCCTCATCTGGGAATGAGACTTCTTACCAAAACTTATGGGATGCAGCCAAAGCAGTTCTAGGGGGAAAATTTATATCACCGAGTGCATATATTAACAAATTAGGGAGGGCAGAGATTAATGAATTGGGCATGCAATTTAAAAAACTAGAAAATGAACAAATTAAAAATCCCCAGATAAAAACTAAATTGGAAATAATAAAAATCAAAGGAGAAATTAATAAAATTGAAAGTAAAAGAACTATTGAACTAATAGATAAAACTAGGAGCTGGTACTTTAAAAAAAACAGATAAAATAGAGAAAGTACTGGTAAATCTAATTTTAAAAAAAGGAAAGAAAACCAAATTAACAGTATTAAAGTTGAAAAGGGAGACCTCCCCTTTAATGAAGAGGAAATTAAGGCAATCATTAAAAACTATTTTGCCCAATTATACGGCAATAAATATAGCAATCTAGGTGATATGGATGAATATTTAAAAAATGTAAATTGCCTAAATTAACAGCAGAAGAAATAGAATACTTAAATAATCCAATATCAGAAAAAGAAATTGAACAAGCCATCAAAGAACTCCCTAAGAAAAAATCACCAAGGCCTGATGGAATTTCTTATATCACATGTCCAGACACTGTTTCTGAGAGTTCACTTCATAAATAGGGAGAAGCATTGGAGAAAAATAAATTGGCCAGAAAGCCCAAGTAAGAAAGTCATTCTAAGAGCATTTAAGGATAAAATTATAAGGAATACAACAAATACAAAAAAATGAGAAAATCTATAACCACTATCAAGAACAGTGCTTTTGCCTCATTCAAACTCTTAACATTATGGTCCCAGATATACTTTATGAGGAAGTGGTAATAGGACTTAAAAAAAACAAGAGAAGGGGCAGCTGGGTAGCTCAGTGGAGTGAGAGTCAGGCCTAGTAAAGACAGGAGGTCCTAGGTTCAAACCCGGCCTCAGCCACTTCCCAGTTGTGTGACTCTGGGCAAGTCACTTGACCCCCATTGCCCACCCTTACCAATCTTCCATCTATAAGACAATACACCGAAGTACAAGGGTTTTTAAAAAAAAACAAACAAGAGAAGAAAAGCAGCTGCTTTAGACCAGATAGACAGAAAACACTTGGACTGGAGACTACATAACTTTGAAGATAATGGGGAATTGATTCTGGAGGTTTGTGAAAGAGGAAGATCTCAAAGGCATGGGAAAATTGTTTGACCTTTATTATTTTCTGAAATATGATTGAGAAAACAACTATAACTATCCATCTATATGCCTTTGTCCTCCTACTTCTGTAGCATTTTTATGAGAACAGCCTAAAATCTCAAGAGCATCGTTGTTGAAAGTCCAGTATAAGGATAGGCAGATATTCACAAGTGATACTCTAGCAGACCACAGGAGAATTTAAGATTTTCCTATGCTTTTATTGTTGGTTGACTATTAAAAAATATTTGATTTGCTAGGGGAATATCCTACCTTAGAGTCTCCTCCAACAAAGTATGTCTCGTCTAGCTATCAATATCATACAGAGTACCTTAGAAGGTGTTAGAATAGACATGATTGACCCTCTGATTATTAATATCAAGTGAAGCTTAAAACAGACATGCCCACTAGCTGTGTTTTTATATCTACCATGAAAGATGTCCAGCACAGAATCCAATAAAGAAGGAATCCCTGAAAATGATTAGACTCACTCCACACTCTGTTTGCAGGTCACATTGTGTTGATTATATCAAGTCCTAGAAGCTTGACCTTAAAGGAAGAACCAAAAGAAAGAAACCTATTGTTCAAACTATGATATGAAGTCAAGTGGACAAAACTAATGTTTGTTCATCAGTGTGTGTGTGTGTGTATATATATATATATATATATGTGTA
>NC_058131.1:636410885-636431801 GCF_016433145.1 Gracilinanus agilis
ATATATATATAGAGAGAGAGAGAGAGAGAGAGAGAGAGAGAGAGAGAGAGAGAGAGTGAGTGTGTGTTTCAGAGAGAAAGTAAAAAATGGACAGTGAGCTGGACCTGGAATCGAGTGAGGAGAATAAGCCTTTACTATTTATATAGTTCTTTTAATACCTCAAACTTATTCCTGAAACAAAAGCCCATCTCTATTAACACCAGCTTTTTCTGGTAATGTAAAAACTATGAGTCTGAGAATACTGTAGTTTCAAAGAATTGAATTTGAAAATTACTCAAAGGTCTCTTGAAAAGGTCTATGGTAGAAGGAAGTAGGAAAGAAGGAAAGCATTTATAAAGTGTAACTGTGTTGAGTTTTATAAATATCTCATTTGATCCTCACAACAGCCTTGGAGCTAGGTGTTATTACATCCCACTTTTACATCAGAGGACATTGAGGCAGACAGGGTTTTAAGTTTGTGTATGTGTTAAAAAGTTGGTCCAGGTAAGTTTATGAGGTTGGATTTGAACTCAGGACTTCTGATTTCTGACCCAGTGCTGTTACCTAGCTTTTCTCCTTGAGGAAGGAATTGGAAAAGATGTAAGACCAATAGAAGAAAGAATTGAAAGGAGAATTGGGCATATGTAGGTTGCAACCTATTAAAATTAATCAATCAGTAGGCATTTATTAACTGGCTCTGTGTTAGAATAAAGCATATATAGCCCCTACCTTCAAGGAAGTTACATTATAATGTAGTGAATACATGCATGAATAAGTACATACAAGCAAGAAACAGAATAGATGGGAAGACACTAGCAACTAAGGATATCAAGAAAAGTTTACCTATAGGAGGTGATATTTGAGATGAGTTTTTAAGGGAGCTAAGAATTTGAGGATATGGAAGTGAGAACCAGGAATTGAGGAGAGCCGGTTCAAAGGCTCAGAGATGGGAAATGGGGTATCATGTGCAAGAAAAAACGACTTCATATGCCTCTTTGAAAATATGCATAAACCAGTGCCACTGGATTGAAAAGTATGTGGGGGCGGTGATGGTATAAGAAGTAAGACTTGAAAGGTTGTGTCAAGGAAGGGACCAAGTTTATAAAAAGTTATGAACAGCAAAGAGAGGACAAAGAGGGATCCCAGCTCAGACAAAAAGGTTTATAATCTTACTCAGGGAGCAGGAACAGGTGTCATTTGGCAGCCCTATTACTCTTGTCCCAGGGCCATAGACCCACTAGGGACTGTTGAGAGGACGTGAGCCTAAGAGCAAGGGACTGGGGCATGTTGTTCTCATAGAGGCCCATGCTTCAGTTGGTCATGGCCCAGGACCAAAAAAATAAAGATTAGAAGACCGTTATTGGGTTCTGAGCAAGAAAGCAAGTACAGAAGACAGTAGCAAATGGATCACTCACCCCAGGAGTGGAGCAGAGTCTAACATCCAATCCCCAACCAAGTTTGAAGCCAAATTGCAGCAGAATAACCAGAATTGGAAACCCATACCTATAGAGCTTTCCAACTGACTGATGGTGCTGTGCCCAGAATATTCCACTGGAGCTCTAACTAGAGGAAATCCTCACAGTTGTGTTGCTCAGGCCCCAAACCTAGATGAGGAAATTTGTAGAGTTCAGACTAAGAGGGCAGTGCTCAGACTTTGTCTGGAATCAGAACCTTTTTGGCAACATTGAAAACTTGCAATTCTTTATCCTTAATTTTCTCTGATATGCTTGAACACATAACACATGGTACCTGAGAAAGCAATAGCAGGATCTAAGAAGGCACAAAACAGGGCCAAAGATGTCCCAGCCATTTCCTCCAGAATTATGCAGAAGTAGGCCCTAATACAGAGTCTGAAGTCAAGAAGTAAGCTGGAGGGGGCAGCTGGGTAGCTCAGTGGATTGAGAGCCAGGCCTAGAGACGGGAGGTCCTAGGTTCAAACCCGGCCTCAGCCACTTCCCAGCTGTGTGACCCTGGGCAAATCACTTGACCCCCATTGCCTACCCTTACCACTCTTCCACCTATAAGTCAATACACAGAAGTTAAGGGTTTAAAATAAAAAAAAAAAAATTAAAAAAAAAAAAAAAAAAAGAAGTAAGCTGGAAGAATAAGAAACAATACCAAAAGTTAGGAGCTATTTTAGTGACAAGAATGTTTAAGACAGAAATCTAGAACAAGTAAATCACTCCAAAGTATTTATATATGCAGAACCTTGAATTAAAACAGAACTTTGGGCTTAAGTTCTCAACTAGAATTCCTAAAAGAAGGAAGCCATTTTTAAAAATAGTTACAAATGATTTTTTATAAATGAAGTGAGAGTATGAGGGGAAAGAATTAGAAAAGAAATGTGAGCTGTGGAAGGAAGAATTGGAAAGAGAATTAATAGCTTGGCACAAGACATAAAATGCTTATTCAAGCAAAAGACTCCTTGAAAAATCAGAATGGACCAAATAAAAGTTAATAACCTCAGAGACAACAGGAAATACCAAAACATAGAGGAAAATGTAAAAAAAATAGAAGAAAATAGAAAGTATTTCCTAGCAAAACTTGCTAACAAAACAACCAGCCTAGAAAACAGATCAAGGAAGACAAAATGGAACTACTTCAGAATCAAGGCCCAACAGAGAATCTCTGAATTACTGAAAGTCATGATGAAAAAAAAGAGTCTAGAGAGCATATTTTTAAAAAATCATAATTCAAAAACACTGCCCTAATCTCATAGAACCAGAGTGCAAATTGGAGATAGAAAGACACTACTGGTCATCTTCTGAAAGAACCCCTAAAATGAAAAGAGTTTCAAGAATATTTAGCCAGGAGCCATCATAAAAATCACAAGATTTATCAGGTACCACTTCAAAGTAGGCATTTTATATTCAGGATGGTAAAATATAAAGACTTACAACGAAGATATCTTATCCAGCTTACTCAATTTTATCCTCTAGGGCAGTGATTCCCAAAGTGGGCGCTGCAGCGATCTAGGTGGGCGGTGATGGCCACAGGTGCATTTATCTTTCCTATTAATTGCTATTAAATTTTTTTAAAAATTAATTTCCAGAGGGCTCTAAGTAATTTTTTTTCTGGAAAGAGGGTGGTAGGCCAAAAAAGTTTGGGAACCACTGCTATAGGGCAAAAGTAGGTTTTTAGTGAAATAAAAGACTTCTAAGCATCCCTAATAAAAAGAGCAGGGCTGAATAGAAACTTTCAAGTACAAACATAGGAGATAGGAGAAACATGGAAAAATGAATACAAGTGAACAATCTTAAGAAATTAAACAAAAAAATCAAACTGTTAACATTCTAATGTGGGAAGGAGTTGCTACATGTGTCCCCATAGAGCCCCCTTATCAAAAAGGCTCATAGAAGGCTTAATCAGACAGAAAAGCCTTGAGAGTATTTTGTTTTGCTTTATTTTTTTTTTCAAGATTATACTTGAAAGACAGTGGGGGTGCATGGAGAGAGAATGTTATCTTACATAATGTCAGTGTGCAAGTAGAAGTCTACCCAGACAAGGAGAAAGGAGTAGGAGGAGCAAGTAACACTTGAATTCACCATTATCTGAAATGGTTAGATGAGAAAAGAGTACAGTTAGAATTGCATAGAGAAAAGTATTTCCACAGAGAAATAAGAGGGAATGGAGAGTGGGGTGCACCTTAAGGGAAAGGTTATTCCTGAGCAAAGAAAATTCTAAACACAGAAGGTAGATCTCAACAAAGGTTTTAAAAGGCAAGAAAGAAAGGACAGGAACCTCTGGTTGATCTCGTGTTAAGTAAGGAAAAGGAGGATAGAGAAAAGTGAATGAGAGAAAGCAGAGGAGCAGAAGTAGATTATTTACTGTATATTTCTTGTTCATCGCCCTCATTATAAAGAGTGCATGGTAAACAAGAGTATAAGAGAATAGGATGAAGAGAAACATAGAATTAATTATCATAATTGTGAATGGGATGGATTCTCCCATAAAATCAGAGAGAAAGGAATGATTTTGAAAGCTGGATCTGATGTTATTTACAGAAAATACATTTGAAACAAAAATTCATACAGAGTTAGAATGCTGAGCCAGAACAAAAGCCAAATGTTTTGGCTGAACTTAAAAAGGTAAGGATAGCAATTCTGATCTCATACAAAACAGTAGCAAAAAACAGTTAAATATAAGTGATAAAACAAAGTAGGTACATTTTACTGAAAAGTATCATAGATGATGAATTAATATTAATACTAAAATATATGCATATATGTATTTGGATGATATCTAAATCCAATGAATTATAGAAACAAATAGTAAAACTAATAGTGAGGAACCCTATTTTTACCTCAGATTTCAGATCTAGCTAATTTTTTTTTTTTTAGATTTAAATATTTTATTTTTTAAGAAAAATTTTCCGTGGTTACATGATTCATGTTTTTACTTTCCCCTTCATCCCCCCTTCACCCTCCCTCCCAATAGCCAGCGCGCATTTCCACTGGTTTTAACATGTGTCATTAATCAAGACTTATTTCCATATTATTGATAGTTGCATTGGTGTGGTAGTTTCGAGTCTACATCCCCAGTCATGTCCGCATCAACCCATGTGTTCAAGCAGTTGTTTTTCTTCTGTATTTCCACTACTGTAGTTCTTCCTCTGAATGTGGGTAGCGTTCTTTTTCATAAATTCCTCAGAATTGTCCTGGGTTGTTGCATTGCTGCTAGTACAGAAGTCCATTACATTCAATTTAGCACAGTGTATCCATCTCTGTGTATAATGTTCTCCTGGCTCTGCTCCTTTCACTCTGCATCAATTCCTGGAGGTCTTTCCAGTTCACATGGAATTCCTCCAGTTTACTATTCCTTTGAGCACCAGATCTAGATAATTCTAACCAATAAGTAAGAAAGAAGTTAAGAATCTGAGCAGAATTTTAGAAAAGTTAGTATATATTATTTCTCTGATTACCAAATGGGCCTAGAAAGAAATATCCCTATTTCTCAGCCATTTAATTACCTTTACAAAAATTGAGCTTGAAAAATCTCAGGCAAATGGAGAAAATGATAAATATCAAATATATTTTATGTACTACATAATGAAATAAAAATTACATCACATGAAAGGAAATTGAAGAAACAAATATAACTTAGTTGAACACTAACTTATTCCTTAAAAATGACTACATCCAAAGCTGAATCATGGAAATAGTAGGTAATTTCATTTAAAGAAAATTACAATTGCATATATAAAATCTACATCAGCTTATTTAGCCTCTCAGGGAGTAGGGGAGGAATAGGAAGGAGTGAAGAAAGGAAGGTAGGAAGGAGGGAGAATGTGGAACTCAAAACTTAAAAAATAATGTTAAAAATTGTTTTTACATATAACTGGGGAAAATATGATAGTATTTTTTAAAAATTACAACAATGAAATAACATTAAAATTTTTTGATACAAAATATTCCTTAGAGGGGAATTGATCTTTCTAAATACTTTAACTCGTTAAGACAGAACAAATTAATAAATTGGACACACAACTAAAAAAATGAGAGAATCAATAAATTGAAAACTCCAATTAAACACCAAAGTAACAATCTCCCAAATCAAAGAGATGAACAAAATTGGAAATAAAAAAACAAAGCAAAACTCTAAACCACAGAATTATAAAACTAGGAACCCATTTTTTAAAAACAACAATAAAATAGCTCTTTAGGTAACTTGATTGTAAGAAAAAACAAAATTACTAGGATCAAAAAATATAAAAGGTAAATAAATGTTCAATAAATGAAGAAGGAGTAAAACTTAGTATTATATGCCAATAAAACTGACAATTAAATAAAATGGATGCATATTTTTAAAATATTAAATGCTCAGATTAATAGAATAAGAAGACTTAATGGAGGACTTAATATAGCCCAATCTCATAAAAAGAAATTGAACGAACCTTAAATGAGTTCCCAAACAGGGGAAAACCCAAACCAAAACACAAGACCAGTTGGATTTACAAGCAAATTTTACTAGACTTCTAATGAGCAACTAATTCCAACATTTTAGAAGCTTTGGAGAAGAGGAAGAGAGTAGAAGTATGCTAATAACCCTTCAGGACAATTCTAATCTGATGAAGAGCAGTCCACTGGAGGGATAGGCAGTATTACTATATCCTATGAAGCTTCCAAAATCCTACCTGAGAAGAGATGAGTAGGAACAGATAGGTTATGCCCTGTTGAATTTGATAACCTGAGCAGAAGGCTAGAGGTAACATTTTCTTGGTTGGCCTCCTAAGCAGACACCAGCAGTATCCAAGCCATATCCAGAGTGAGTAATAAAACTGAAAATTTCAAATGAATATAAAGATAATTTTTACATCTTACAATATAAATGCACAATAGTACAATATAAAGATAATTGAAGTAGGCTTAACCTAGCACAATAGATGAACTGGTAGTAGATTTTTCTGGAGAACATGGATAAAAGTACAGTATGGGCAAGCATGGAGAGGTTAAAATCCATAATATTGGAGTACTCATTATTGTATAGTGAAAAAATTCATTGTTATCTGAAAACATTATTATGTGTCTGCCGTGCCCTTATGTCTTTAGAGAGTCACTCCTCAGGATTTAGAATAGTAATTTCCTAGCTTAGGGAAAGGAGCCATGGCTTAGAGAGCTGGATAGGAACTTAGAGAATTTACTCCAACCTTCTTATTTTACCAATGAGGAAATTGAGGCCTAAAGATGAGAATGGCTTGTTTAGAATTATCTGACAGAACCAGATTTGAGCCCAAACTCCATGGCTCCAGTTTGAGTACTATTGCTCTAATATCTTTTGATCGTTATATTCAATATGGATACAAGATACATTAGCTCACGTTTTATTAAAATGAAAGCTTCTCTTTAAGAAAATAGGATGAAATATTTTCTTGTCTTTCCTTTTAGGCTGACAGTCCAGAGGAAATGCATAATTGGATTAAAGCTATTTCTGGTGCCATAGTAGCACAACGGGGACCTGGAAGATCAGCAACTTCTGTATGTTTCTGAGCTTTTCTTGCTTTCCAAGTTTTATTTCCATTATATGAAGTTGTATATCTTTTCCTTCCTCTTAATTCTTCCTGTCTTCCTCTTGTAGTGAAGTATATTGCATGATAACTGTCATACCAACTAGACTTGCAAAAATAATGCATTTCTAATTTAATGCTTACTGTTAGTGTTATGTATTTGTACCTTTTTGTGTGCATTGTGCTGTCTAAATGCACAATCAGGAAAACATGTTTTCCCTGGTCTGTTAATTTTAAGAAGTCTTGGGGTAAAGTTTTAATAAGTATTGATTTACAACAGCCACTGATTCTTAGTATAAAATAATTTTTCAAATTTTTGAAAACTTAGGTCTTATTTGACCAATTGTATGAATTAAGTCATTTTTACTACTTAGGGAACTTTTACTATCCTGAGGACCAATTTACATCAGTCCTAAGGTCTTTATCTCCTATCCTAAAGGTACTGAATCTTAATCCAAATACTTGCAAATTTGGGAACCTTCAATGTGATTAAATGTGAATTAATTTTTTTTGTTGGGGACCTAGAGTGCCATTTTTGGGTTGCATGTCTAGCCCTGATATTTCCTTAAATCCATGAAGAGAATTGAAAATTGTCTTTTCTGTAGTCTTCTTTGATATAACAACTTAATTAGATTGCATTTTGATCAGTATCCAGTCAATATCCAGATCTATAAAGCAAGGGAGAGTATTTCAGTTAATATGTGTAAAAGTAGAATTTCTTCTTCCTAGAGATAATTTAAAATCATTTTTGTTCTGAATAACATATGACTATTTACTTGGCAGTATCACAAGGAATAAAGTCCTTTACCTAAAGCATTGGGTTTGCCTACTAGGTAGCTTTAGAATGATTTTGTATTTTCAAGTAGACTTAATACATAGAGACAATACATCTTTTAGCACTTATGCCATATTTGAGGCTTTAAACCTAATGAGGGTTTTTTCCCCTTCAAAAATATTAGAAAAAAACCCCAACTAATTCTTTTGTTTTGTAGTAAATTTTCAAGTATTTGAAGCATAAGCAAGGAATAAGATTTGGTCAGTGATTAGGAAGTCTAACCTCTGCTGTGAAAGAAAGTTTCTCACCTGTTCTTGAAATTCTATACCACAGTCTAGAGAACTTGCAGTGTCATATCATAATCACAACTCAAATGTTGATTAAGTATGAGTCTTACATTTTCCTGGTGGTGGTACTTTTCTTACAAACAGATCAGTATTTAGAAACCAGTTTTTGCTTGTTCTTCAACATTCAAGTCATTAGATGTATAGGTTTTTAAAAATATAAGTGAAATCTTATGTAGGTGGTAACTTTTTTAACCGCCTAATATTCCACGTGAATTTTCCAGTTTTAAAGTATGAATTTTACTGCAAAAGCAATGGGTGTTGGGGCAAGGAAAAAT
Organism: Gracilinanus agilis; assembly: GCF_016433145.1. Classification (NCBI taxonomy): domain Eukaryota; kingdom Metazoa; phylum Chordata; class Mammalia; order Didelphimorphia; family Didelphidae; genus Gracilinanus; species Gracilinanus agilis. The sequence continues at coordinate 636,419,265 of NC_058131.1, forward strand.
TGGAAAAGGGTGTTTGTGCTTTGTGGTGGGGGCAAATTGGGCACTCTAGCTATTCCTCTCTCTCAGCAACACTTTCTCTTTTCCTCCTTCTCCTAAGTATAGGTTAACTCTAATCTTAGCTTTGCACTGTGTTCCAGATGCGGCAGGCCAGAAGGCTGTCGAATCCTTGTATACCGAGGTATACATCAAGAACTGGTGAATGCAGCACGTATGTGGGCTCTCATATAAACTCGCCTTCTTAACAGAGGGCTAGGACTTACACACTACTCACCACTTATCATAGAAAGTTGAGTTAACTAAACTACCTCTTGCAGTTATTATAACTGCTTTTGTCAACACTAACCAGTTATCAGGTTTCATTTATATTGGAAAAAATTTAGACAAGTGACCAAAGAAGTCCATACATGAGTTATGGCATATAAAATAAACATCTTGATAGATATCATCAACTACAATAGTTTAAATTAGAAGTAATTAATGTCAAAATTAGTTTAATAAATTCCTATGAGAGTTCCAATTTTTACATTACTCTTCATATCTCATATTCACTTCTGACCTAATGACCAGGTACATGCGAATTCATGCATGTGCATGCTCTTGAATAATAATAATCTGCCTGACATTTGAAAACCCAGATGAAATGAAGCTATCATATGGAAACTAATAAATGATTAATTTTTAGCATTTTGTTTTCAAAGCCATAAAAGAACATAGTATGCCTAAGCTATGTAGTTATGTAGTTGTAGCCAGTTAGAATAGCAATATTTTATTTAAGCATATCCACTGATGCAATCAGTAAAAAATTATGAAATTTGTTTTAATAAACATTTTACTTACATGCTTCCCTAACACTATATGTCTAAAGACATTGCTTAATGGTTCTACTAGTAACTGAAATAAAAAAAAAAATTCAGAGTAAGCCAGGTTGGCAGGTAATATCTTTTTTTGAAGTAAAAAAAAAAAAAAAAAAAAAAAAAAAAACCAAAACCACCAAAATTGATGATTCCTTTTCTGTAATCTGTATTTTTATGTTGAGCTACAAATAATATTTTTCTTTTTTAATATGATATGGAGGATAGTTCCCATTATAGAATTAGGATATAGTGTTTTTATTTAGATAAGATCATTCTGTTAGCCTTCCATTAGAATACATTTTTCAGTTATCAAAGGAACAGTTTAGTAATTAGAACAGCTTAGGATGGCAAAGTCCATACAGTTTCTGGAGCTGCCAAGATCAGCCTTAGGGATATATATATATATATATGTATGTATATATGTATATATGTATATATGTATATATGTATATATACACACACAACTGGTTTCTTAGCTGAAATGGTTGTTGGCTCTCACTGCTATGCACTCATCCCTAAAAATGCATTGCTTTGACAGCACCTGCTTATTTGTGCTACCATGGCTCATGCTTTGCTTTATGTGTGTATGTGCATGTGTGTGTGTTGTGTGTCTGTGTGTGCTTCGTTTTTCAGAGTCTCACACTGAGTCACTCCTTTGTTCCTAACAACCGCATTTGACCAATACTCCTCTTCACAGGAGCATTCCAACTGTTCTTCAGAATCCAACTATGCTTTCCGTTCTGCCAGTGCAACAGCAGCCACCTCACATTCCACAGCCCCTCGCCACAACTCTCTGGGCTCAAGCTTTACCATGGAGAAGCGAGGATTTTACGAATCTCTTGCCAAGGCCAAACCAGGGAACTTCAAGGTCCAGACTCTCACTCCAAGAGAACCAGCTTCCAAAGTGACTGTACAAGCTGTGCCGAAACCTCAAAATCACAATGGCCCTCAGGAAAGGGATAATGACCTAGTGGATCTGGATGATGCAAGCCTTCCAGTTAGTGATGTGTAGAATGGAAGCTTTGGGAGAGAATGATCCATCCCTTAAATGCTTGGTTTCCTTTTATAGGGGCTTATAGCCAAAGATGAGAAGGAAAGAAATGGAGAGGGTAAAATAGATTTGGGGAAGACTTACATGAAATGTACTGCCTCTAACCTGTTTTTCTTATTATCCGGTATTCCCAGGTAATATAGAGAATGGCCAAATATTAGAACCAATCTCCTAAAATGCTAAGAACATGTTTCAGTACTAATCTAAATTTGGTTCAGTAAATACTGATTAAGCACCTACTAAGAAATACAATGTTTTCTTCTGAGTGATTGCACATTTGTGTAAATCAGTCTTAGAGAATTTGATAATTTCATACATACCAAATTAAAAACATTCACTCTGTAGGGGGGTGGGAGGATTATATTTGTCTTTTTAAAAAAAGGTTGATATGAAAATTCATTTAAAGTATTTCAATGTCCAGACCTTTTAATTGGTCAGCATTCTCTTTTGAAAAGTTACCAGGCTAAGATACTATTTGCATCTTAAGTCTGTGGTGCTCCAAAATTTTCTTTAGAATGTTGGTGATTTTGGAAATTAGACCTTTTTTTTTTCTTCTTTTTTTTAAATGCACTGGTTCTTAAGGTGAGTGGTAACTTTTGCACATCAGGTATTATTGGACCATCTTTATAAGGGTTCGGTTGGATTGTGCTAAGGGAAAAATGGGAACTCAAAACTACTACATCCTAGACATTTGAACTAAGTACATTTTGTATTAAATCAGGCCTTGCTTTGTTCAATAATGAAAATTGTTTTAATTGGTATGAGTTTTTTGCGAGATTTGATTTTTCTTATCAATGTTTTGTGAATAATTCTTGTTTCTATATTTGGATCAGTGGAAGACCTCAAGTTTATTTTATATGTAAAGACATTATTGATGAACCTCTCTTAGTCATTCAATTGTGGCCTGTAACTTTTGTCACTGATAATCTATATTAAGTGCCTGTGTTTTCTCATTTTGTTTCTAAACATTTTGAGATCAATGTGTTCATGACCATACCTTACTGGTTTAAAACCTTGGGATGAGATTGTTTTTGAGTAGTATAATTTGTATTAAACTATTTAAGATAATGTCTTATGCTAGGGATATCAGAATACTGATATTACATCTCCTAGCTGTGCAATATGTACATTTCTAAAACTGAATTCTGGATATACATTATATTATACAATGTCATAAATATGAACAGTACTTCTAAGGAATCTTTAAATTTCAGATATTTAATAGTAAACCTAAATTGAGCATGTACCATTTTGTGATTCAGTTTTGAAAACATTTGCTTTAACCAAACAATCTTGAATTTTATGTGCTGCTATTTTTGTGATTAAAATTTGCCATTTTGCAGTAGCTTGTTTTCTGCAAATTAATAGATAACATGTCATGTGGGTCTCTTTTTATTTTCCAAATTGAATTCTTGTCTATGAAATACTGAAATTTTCTACTAAAATAGTGGGATCTAAGGGTCAAGTAATCTGCATAATGGCAGAATTAAATATAACAATTAAAAAAATCAGAATGGATAAAGGATGCCATTGTTGAGGGTTTTTTTTTTATTCATAAGCTAACATTTTTTTAAAAGTTGTACTTGTAAACTATTTTCATTTTCTTTGTCAGATTGTTTTAAATTTTGGTTTTTTGGTCTAGATTTGTGATTTTATTGGTATAGAGAATTCCTGCTCCCTCTAACCAATGCAGATCAGCAACTGTTCTCCAATTTGTAGCCTCAGAGTTAACTTGTTGGGAAGTAAGTGACTGCTTATAGTCACCAGTCAATAGGTATGAGAGGTGAGACTTGAACCCACATTTGCCTGTCTCTCAGACCAGCCATCTGTGCTCTGTATTCTGTGTCTCTTGTCAAATGCCTATGAAAACTAATTTCAGAATTGGACTCTCTTAAAGCAATTTAAAATTGTTTAACTGATGTATCAAAAATAGTAGTTATTTTGAACATTTCTGAAAGCATACCTGTGAAGAACACTTCATTCTAGACCTGAACTTAACTTTCTTTGGTACAACTTTTACCTTGCATGTTCATTTTAGTATATTTTGGTATTGACAATTTGACATATTTGGTGGAGGCAAAAGTTTAGCTCCATTTTGGAACTTTTTATAGAACTACTATGGTAGTTCATTAGCATAGGAAAATGTTCTTGTGGTTGATAATTGTCAGGGTCTCCTAATATTTATCAATACTTTTATAAATCTATGAAAATTGTTAAATTATTTTAGAACTTGTGCTGTTTCTTGTAAATATGTCACATTTTGAATTGTCAATAAATTAGTTTGGATAACTTAATAGTTGCTTCCTTTTTTTACTATGTTGCAAAATTCTTTCATAATTGGGAAAGTATATTTACCTGAATTCTTCCTTCTCTCACCTATTTAAATTTAAGTTTAATTGAGTTAACTTTTTCCCCCCAAATTGGTCGAACACTGTAATGACTAGCTAATAAACTGATCAGATTGAATTTCAGTTCTTTGTTGTTCATTTTAGTTTCTTTAGCTCGTCTGTAGCATAACAGCCAGAATAGAATTCATAAAGAAATAGAAATTATGTTAATTCATTGATTTGAATATCAAATTTAGTGAGTATTGAGATCTTTGATAAAATATCTTGCTTGAAAAATAAAGATAAGCTTCAACTTTAAGGTAAGATTTTTGGGTCATAGTCTAATGTAAAGAAAAATAATGATTTCAGGGGGAAAATAGGTCTGCTGATTATCTTGTTAGCCATTAGAAATAAATTTATTGAATAAAATTTATCTTGTTTTATAAGCACATTGTATTTTGAGTGAGGGGTGGTTAACAAAACTGATTATAATGCATAATATAGTTAAAATTCAAATCAGGAATTTAATTCCCACATGAATCATTTAACATAAGGAAAAAATCTGAATTCATGACCATAGACTATATCCTTAGGGCTGTCAGCCTGTTCTTTTACAAATACTACCATTGGTCTAGAGCAGTGATTCCCAAACTTTTTTTGGCCTACTGCCCCCTTTCCAGAAAAAATATTACTTAGCCCCCTGGAAATTAATTTTTAAAAAATTCTTAATAGCAATTAATAGGAAAGATAAATGCACCTGTGGCCATCACCGTCTCCCCGGATCGCTGCAGCACCCACCAGGGGGCAGTGGTGCCTTTGGGAAACACTGGCATAGAGGGAGATTAATTAAAAGGTAATTAGTTGAATTAGTACAATCTAACAAAACTAATGCTTAAGTAAAAAGTTCATGCACCCACTAAACCAGGGTACGGCAACCTTTTTGGCTGTGAGAGCCATAAACGCCACATTTTAAAAATGTAATTTCATGAGAGCCGTACAGTGCTCACAGTGCCGCTCCTGTAACAGCGCCTGAAAAAAATGGACTTTATGGCTCCTGCAGAAAGAGCCATATGTTGCCGACCCCTGCACTAAACAAAAAGCCCTGTTAACAATAGTAATATATTGGTGTAAGAACAACACAAATAGGGACAGCTAGGATAGGACAGAGTGCCAACAACTGGAGTTGGGAGGACCTGGGTTCAAATCTAGCCTCAGATACTTCCTAACAATGTGACCCTGGGCAAGTCACTATTTAGCTATATTTTATATATAAAGATGTAATTGATTAGCCTCTCTTAAGTCATTTAATAGTGGCCTATAACTTTTCCTGCTGATTGTCCATATTAAGAGCCTATATTTTTTTCATTTTGTTTCTAAAAATCTTGATATCAGTGAATTCATGACCCTACCTTATTGGTCTAAAACAATGCTTTAAAAACAAACAAACAAACAAACATGTAGTAAAGGAACTTCGTCAGTGGGCATAGTGGCTTACATTCTGTTCTTGGAACTAGCAATATCTGATTTCAAAACCTTCCTCTACAAAGTAAGGTTTCCTATACTTGGAAGTCAAAAATTGATGAAGAGATCCATCTAGCTCAGTAGGGAAATGGAGGGAGAGGGATATAAGAGGGAGGACAGCACAGGGGAGGGAATTCGTAAAACACCTGATTCTGAAGAGGGGAGAATAAAAGGGACAGAAAAGCCAAGGACTCAAATTTAAAAGTGTTTCTATCGTTTGGGGAGAAATAGCTGCAAAACTGAGATAAATGTAATAAAATATTGTGGCATAATTAGGAAGTGGCAATAGAGATGGTCTAAGGCAATAATGGGCAAACTTTTTAAAGAGGGGGCCAAAGGAAAGGAAATGCTCATCTGTCAGCCTGTTTCTAAGTCAACTCTTTTGAAGTTTCATCAAATTGTATCCTACTCATTGTATTCGTCAGATTAGGAATAATGTGGGTGAGGCAGGATAGAACATTTCAGGGAGCCACATCTGGCCCTCGGGCCGTAGTTTGCCCATCACTGGTCTAAGAGAATCTTAGGTGATATTTGCAATAGATCTAGAATAAAATAACAGAACCAGAACAATTGATTCACAGACAACATTATAAAGAAAAATAACTTTTAAAGACAAGAATGCTGATTAATTAATGACTAATCCCAGTTCTGAAGGTCTTATGATGAGTCATGTTATCCGCCTCCAGACATGAGAGACACAATGTAGAATGAAATATTTTGGGTGGGGGGATGGGCCACTATGAATGTTTTACTTGGCTCTGATTGTTTGTTGTGAGGCTGTTTTTGTTTTTCTTTAGGCTTTTAATTGGGGAGAGGGAGATTAGCAAAAGTGATGCCAATTAAAGGCAACTTGGTAGTTGAAAATAAAAGGATAAGGAAATACAGAGAAGTAGGACAGTTTTGAAAATAAAAGTGTGGAATTTGTTAAAATGGAGATTAATAGTCTCACACAATCTTATTTTCATGTTCTGATAGAAATATGGAAATACTCTTTTTTGGTGTTTAAATTTAGAATAAAAAAGATTAAAGCCTTTCCCTGACATTTACTCAATGTATGACCCTGGACAAGTCTCTGAAAGTCTCTGACTCAGTTTCCTCATTTGTAAAATGGGGGCTAATAACCTGTAATATCTGCTTAATGCCTTAAAGCATACTAAAGATGAATATGGGGAAAGGTGTTTGTTGTGAGTATGGATAGACTTTAAATGTCAATTTTGATGCATGTTGTAATGGCTGATAACATTCAAGAAAACTCTCTGCTATTTGTTTTGTACACATTTCTTTCATAACCTTAAATCCCTTTATGCCTTTATTTTTCTACATAACAAAGATAGGTGTCCTGCTTTTCTGCCTATATCAACGTGCAATATGGACAAGTGGTCAACATTTTATTTTTTTAAGTATCCCTTACATGGGGAAAAATAAAATTGTGTGGGAAAAGGGAAAGAAAGAAGCTATGAGATTGGGTGAAAGGGAAATACCTGTATGTGTCACTTTATAACATTCCTGTATTTCTGAGAATTGGGGGCTAGACAGTGCAAAGCATTTTTAACAAAATGTTCGTACCAAGACTGGCATAAAAAGCAATCATTGCTTCTAGACTTACAATTTCTCCCTCAGACCTCATTTCAAATTTTATAACTCTTAATTAATTCAAATAACATTGTATAAAGTTTGTATTATTTTGCTTCTAGACTGTGGCCTCCTTGGCTTATTTAAATTTTGCAACCATCACCTTTAGTGCAAAGTGGATACATAATACATATGTGTTGGATGAATGCATAGATTTAAATCTGTATTGCCATATCTTTTCTTCAGAGACCTAGCTCCATGGTCCATTCCAGATAATAGTTATTTCTTTTTACCTCTAATATGCTTTGGTCATCTGAAAGTCTCTTTGGAGACTTTCATTGACCTTTAGTTGCAATTTTGAGTAGAATGGAGAGATATGTGGGAATATTATAAAAATCATAAAAGCAGGAAATATGTGTCCAACCTGATTCTCACATCTGGATTCGAGTATTCTAGTCTAAAAAGCGTTCCTTGCGTTTTCCTTCTCTGCTGTGCTATTCCGTTGTCCCAGACATGTTTATATGGTGTCCTTTGTCTGATGATCACCTTTTCTCTAAATCTCTCATTCCCTTTCTGGAATGTCCTCTATTCCTTTTACCATTCAAATAATCATTAAAATCCTGGGTTGTTTTTTTTTTTTTCTGGGAAGCTTCAATCAGCTTACCAAAAGAGATGTAGAATTTCCTACATATATAATATATTTAAAGCTTATCTTTTTGTCTTAAAATGGAAGTGCCTAAATGTTAAGACGTTCATTTATTTTTATTTTCTTTGGTATTTTTGGTACCATTTCTAGTCTCCCTATTTAGGCACTTTATAAATATTAATAAGGATCTCATTCACCTTTGTTGCCATCATTCCTTTCAGGGCTTTGAGGATTACTTTTTGGGGCCTTCCACACATCAGTGTCCTAATGACTATGGAATCATAGATTTAGATTTGGGAATCCCCTTGTTTTATAGTCAAGGAAACTGAGTATCAGAGAGGCTAACTAACTTGTCCAGGGTCACAAATCTAATAAGTTCTTTAAAATTTGGATCTGCTCTTCTACTTTGCCATTTATTATGGCTTTTAACCTCAAGAAAATTACAATGCCAGTGATGGGGATATATTTTCTCCTAGAATTTATTCTTGCAAATAAGTATTTCTTTTATTCCTCTTACTCTAAGGGTCCAAGAAGTCATAATCTCCTTATAAGTAGCTGTTTTTCTCAGTCGTTAATATATGTATATATTTCATGAACTTGACAAATTAGTTAAAAAGAGAGAAAGAAGACACTTGATCCAACCTTGCTTTTAACTTGATTTTGGTAAAACACTACTGCCTAGGTCCTAGATTTCTCACTTGTGAAATGTGATTAGACTTACATGACATCCCAAGGTTGCTTCCAAAATGAATGTTTTATGACTTTATTATCGTGTGGCATTCTTTAGTAATCCAACAAATTTCTTTCCTTTTAGCTTTGTCACATGGTAGCAGGAACTTTATTGATTTTTAATCCTTTTAGGACTTTAAAAGCATAAATTTACAAATTAAGGCATGTAAAATGAAACGTGAAATCTTCAACATGGATGATTAAGATTTTTAAAAATCTTTTTAGTTTTTCTTTCTTTTCTACATGGTAGCCAGATACTTTCATTCTTAGTATTTTATTTCATGAAATTCTTTGCTATCGAGCATAAAAAAATTCCTCCTATTTGAGGAATAGAAGTAGGTGATTATTTGTATTGAAATCATCAAATGGCTAATTTGGTAAAGGAGTTTTCTTTGTCTTTGAAAGAATTGGTTAGTTTTCCAGTTGCCCATAAACATACAGATATGACACAAAACGTGAATTATTTGTATTTTTTATTTCAACTTTTCTCATACATATGTACATATCATCTGATTTCAGCATAATGTAAAAATTATGCTTGTTTAAATATTAAATAGAACAAAGTAGTTTCTACCAATGTTGCAAGGTTGAAATAGCCTTTAGAATTTTGATTATTATATTTCATTACAAAGTAATATTCTGCCATTAAGGTGAATGGAGAGAATTTTCTAATGAACCATATGACTCCAGAACTACAATATTGTAATACTTCTATGGTAATAGCACCACCTTCTGGTCATATGACAAGTCTAGGTTTTATAATGTCAGAAGGTCAATTTTCAATATATTATTTAAAATACCCCACAATTTTAATTTGATTTGTTTTTATATTTTTAAAATGTTATATTTAGTTTACATATTTTTCCCAATCAGTAAAATTTAGGAATCAGAAATTTTCTGTTACCTAGCACATAGCTGGAATTTTCCTCCATTCACATTTTCTCAAAGCAGCCACATTTATTTCCAGTTAGGAATTGGATATAGTAAATTCACCATTGGTTGCTCACAGAGTTGAGCAGTGATTGAAGGAAAGAGATTGAAATCTTTAGCATTAGGAATTCAGCAGTTCCAGTGATAGAGATAACCAGAGATAAACATCGAGTTGTTCACAAGGAGAATCCCTGCTATCTTCCCAACTAGCTACCTAGTTTGTTAGCAATGAATGCTTATTTGTTTATTTGGTTTGGTTTGGTCTGTTCTTTGGTTCTATGGTTGGTTCTCTGTTGGAAGCTTGGTCTAGTCTTTGTTCCCCAACCATATGAGCAAGAAGACAATAGCTACTCAAGCATTCTATGCTTGCTTTCATGAACAGTCAACTCATTTGATAGACAGTCACTAGATGAAATTTCATTTAAAATACCAAACCAGGGCAGACATCTAGGATAAGTTTGCTTAAATCACTTGCTGGCTGACCTTAGCAATAGAATCCAGGAACTTAAGAGTTCTAATTCCTTTCTTGTCTCTGATTGTCTAGTCTCTTTGATACTTTCATCTTCAGGGATGCTGTATGTACGTATGAGTATTACATCTGAAGAATACTTTCAAGTATGATGGTGGAGTGGATAGAGTACTGGGCTTGGAGTGAGGAAGACCTGGTTCAAATCTTGCTTGCACTACTTACCGTGTGACTCCTAGCAAATTATTTAGCATTTCTGGCTCTCAGTTGCCTCCATCTATTGAAGGGATTGAATTCCATGATCTGTATGGTCCTTTCTGATTCTAAATCTATGAACTTATACTTTCTCTTGGGAATATATTCAATTTACAACTTTTTAGGGAAAAACAAATCAAAACTTTGAAATTAAATGGTAATCCAGGTCAGTTAGAATATCTTCAACTTAATTCTGGTAAATACAAACAATTGACCATCTATAGTGGCCCTGTACTTAGTACTGATATTTTTTATTTTTATTTTATTTTTAAATTTTTATTTAAATATTTTCCCATGATTATGTGATTCATATACTTTCCCTTCCATTTACCTTTTTCCCCTCCCAGAACCAACAAGCAATTCCACTGGGTTATACATGTATTACCACTCAATGCCTATTTACATATTAATCATTTTTGTAATAATCTTTTAAAAACCAAAACTCCACATCCAATACCCATTTAAGCAAGTGAAAAATCAAATGTTTTCCTTCTGTGTTTCTATTCCCACAGTTCTTTCTCTTGATGTGGATAGCATTCCTTGTCATAAGTCCCTCGGGATTGTCCTGGATCATTGCATTGCTATCAGTTGCAAAATCGATTACATATGATTTAGTTCTCCTAGTTCTGCTCATTTCACTCTGCTTCAGGTTGTGGAGGTCTTTTCAGCTCCTATCGAAATTGAGCAGTTTATCATTCCTTATAGCCCAATGGTATTCCATCAGCAACATATACCACAATTTGTTCAGCCATTTCCCAATCGAGGGACACCCCCTCATTTTCCAATTTTTTGCCACCATAAAGAGTGCAGCTATGAATATTTTGGTACAAGTATTTTTCCTTATTATCTCTGGGGTACCAACCTGGTATTGATATGGCTGGATCAAAGGGTATGCATTCTTTTAAAGCCCTTTGGGCATAGTTCCTAATTGCCCTCCAGAATGGTTGGATCAATTCACAACTTCACCAGCAATGTATTAGTGTCCCAATTTTGCCACAAGTACTGATAGTTTTAGAAAGGACCAAATTTCATCAGAAACCCATGTATGATGACCATAGTAACATGAGGAAAGAATAATAACCAAAGTGAAGTTGAACACTATATAATTATGTCAAAAAGACAACATGCTCTCCTCTCCCTTCTGGGGACTATGAATATTGAACATTGAATATATACGATCAGACTTTTTGATGTATTTAGTTTTGTCAAACTTGTTTTTTCTCTTTGTTACAAGAGAGGGATATGTTTGGAAATGAAGTTGGTATATAAGCAAGATATTAAAAGATTTTTAAAAGAAATATGCAGAGGTTCTGGGTTAAGATGGCGGCAGAGTAAGAAGCAGCTCTTAACCTCTCCTGACCGAAACACACAAAACTCCTCAAGGGGACATAAAAACAAGTCCAGACGAACGGAGGAACCCCACAACAGGGCACAGCGTGGAAGGTACGTGGAATCGAGGCATTTCCATGCTATAAAGGGGTGAAACAGCTCTCACTAAATCACGGGCTGAGCAACCACCCCACCCCCACCCCCTCCACACACAACATCTAGAGCGCCGAAGCCAGCTAAAAAGAAATAGAGCAAGTTTGGGGCACCCATCGAGTCATTGGCAGCTCCGGGGCCTGTTCCTGAGAGCAGCAAGATTTAGGACCCCAATAAGCCAAAAAACGCACGCAAAATCTGAGCGCAGGAGCAGAGAGTGGACGCCGGGCGCATAGCAACATGAGGAAAGAAGAAAACCAAATTGATAGTATCAAAGATGAAAAAGGAGACCTCACCTCTAATGAAGGGGAAATTAAGGCAATCATTAAAAACTATTTTGCCCAATTATATGGCAATAAATATAACAATTTAGGAGATATGGATGAATATTTACAAAAATATAAATTGCCTAGATTAACAGCAGAAGAAATAGAATACCTAAATAATCCCATATCAGAAAAAGAAATTGAACAAGCCATCAAAAAACTCCCTAAGAAAAAATCGCCAGGGCCTGATGGATTCACAAGTGAATTCTATCAGACATTCAAAGAGCAACTAATCCCAATACTATACAAATTATTTGATATGATAAGCAAAGATGGAGTCCTACCAAATTCCTTTTATGACACAAATATGGTACTGATTCCAAAGCCAGGGAGATCAAAAACAGAGAAAGAAAACTACAGACCAATCTCCCTAATGAA